>NC_135873.1:18803614-18838614 GCF_031162955.1 Sander vitreus | reverse complement strand
ACTATAAGAATAGAATTTGAATTTGGTATATCAATTTAGTATATAATAGCATAATTCTCCTCATTTCCCAGGATTTTATCTTTTAAATGATTGTCCTGACGTGACCTGACTGAAAGGGAGTGCAAGAAGACCAAAAGCAGGGCACAACTAATCAGGCGAGGTGCACTGTGTTTACTTTTACTTTGACTTTTGTGATAAATTAATAAATAAAAACTGTGTACATCTGTGAGCTGCTAACATGCAGTGTAACATTAGCACAGGTAGACGAAAGGCGTAAGATTATTTAACTCCCAGTAATGTCAGTTCCACAGTGATATCTATCTAAAGTAAGCTAACATTAGCCACCACATGCTACACTGCTCTCTGAATGTGCTGAATTAAGCAAAGGTGTGTTTACTGGCAAAAACATTTACCTTTACATTTGTTATTCCTTCTTTTAAGAGTTACATTCACATTAACACGTTAAGTTCAGTGCATCACTTCCTGTGTGCAGACATCCCGTTCCAGAACATGGTGTCAGATATGTTGATGATTTTGCACTATAGTTTTTATTACAATGACGTCAAAGAAAAAAACAACGAGTTAGAGAAGCAGTTATTGCCATTGGTCTGACTGTGTCACCTGCATGTGTGGCACCAGCTGACAGAGGCAGAGCAGCAGGCTGTTGGACACCGTTGAGCTCTGCAGGACCGTCCCAGCTCCTGGTTGTGGGGGCAGCAGCACCCGCAGGAGACTGTGGCGCATGAGGGCGTGTTGGGTCTGCCTCTGAGGTTCACAGTACAGGTAGTGCAGGAAGGGGGCCAGCATGCTGATGTAGACCGCTTCATTTCTGCAAAACAAATCCAGAGGCACCGCATAGTGTTGGCCAACATTAATCTGCCTGCCAAGGTCCATGCCATGTGTACAACTGAAACTTCCTCACATTTAAGCCTTACAGAAACCGATCCATACTGTGTGTGTGTGTGTGTGTGTGTGTGTGTGTGTGTGTGTGATTGTGATTGGATGGAGGGTTCTGGGGCAGCTAACCTGTCAACAGCCTGCTGAATGAAGTCATCAATCTCCAGCAGCAGGGTTGGCCAGCAGTCCGCTCGGTGCTCCAGTGCAGTGATGTATGGATGAGGGCTGCTCCTAAAAAGGCCATGTTCACATCACAGATCACAGATGCTACTAGATTTGCTAGATGAAAAGTTAACAGTCACCAGAGTAACCACAATTCATCCTGTGGTAACAGAAATCTCTGAACCAAATTCCATGGTGATCCATTTCATAGTTGTTGAGACATTTCACTGAAGACCAACCTGATGGTGGCACTACAGGAGAGTAGCCAAACATTAGGGTAGACTGCAGGGTTTTCCCTGTCATTATAAGGTTTATTATCTGCTCTAGCTTTTTCAACCTTTTAGACACAGATATGGGAATAATAATGCTACAAAATGATGTGAAAAATAGACGCGAAACTGCCAAAAAGAAACACAACACAGTCAAAAATCCACAATGAGACAAAATCCCACAAAAAGACACAAAATGTATGGGGAATTGCTTTTTTATTGAAAAATGTAACATTTTCTTGAGCACCCCCCGCCAAATACGCGCACCCAAGTCTTCCACAAACCGAGGGAAAACACTGCACTGTCTGGGGACCTTAAATATCTGTACCAAAATTAATGATAATCCAGCCAATAGTTGTCGAGACATTTCACAATTTGGCATCAATCCACCTACTTTAGTAATAATGTAATAATGTAGAACCGGAAGGAGATAATGTCAATATGAGTGAGTAACGGCAAGCATTAACCTCTTAAAAAAATGCTTGAAATGTCATGCTTTTTGGTCTAAACGTCATACCCAAATTAAAAGTGGTACAGCTCCCATATACTTTGACACTCTGGGATGTGCCTGACATCATTGGAAAGGAAAACAGTCTCAAGTTTTTGTTACAAGTGTCAGGGTGATTCTATCCCTTACTGCTACAGAGTTACAGAGGCTAGAATGGAGGGTTTTTATTTCCGTCCAAGTCATACATCTGTAAAATGATTAAAATACACTGCTATAAACACATCTGGTAAGATACAGATACACCAATGCCATAGCCACATGTCTCAGCTTACTACAGAAAAAATCCAGAAGCCAAAAAACAAAAAATGTCTACAGATATGTCTGTCCGTTTTTCTTATTTCAATTTGAAAAGTGCAAAGAAAAAAGCCAATAAAGTACAAAATAAAACACTTCTCAAATACACAAACACACCCACATCAATCACACACATACTTGAAATAACTATATACATAAATATATAGAAATAAGTAATTATAAATTGCACAGGGTGTGATATGCTTATAGGAGGTCCTGTTTTTGCTTTGACACAGCTCCAGCCATTACAGGGTTAAAATTTCAGGGTCAAATTAGGTGTCTATCGAATTGTCTGCTCATTGGCTAAAAATGTAGATGGGTCTTATAGCATTTAAATCTAACTGGTCCGAGCAAATGTCGGTCAAATGCACGTGGAGCTTACATGGTGTCAGAGGCATCCTCGGCTTCCAATGGGGATATCACAGGCAAACCTGGACGGATTGGCTCATACCAGGTATCTATGGAAACCTTAGATCTCAGAGAATACAGTGACGCCTACATCGAAGTGAGGCTGCGTTAGAAGTGCGGAAATGAAGAACTGTTTCGCGTTTTTCCGTTGTGATTCGGCCAGAAACTTCAACATTGTGAGGCGAACAGCTCGTTTTGGACATAACGGCTTGGATATTCCATTTCCTTGGACTCTTGGGGATTTATGAAAAAAAAGGTTTTGGGCTAAATACTCCTTTGTGGCTAAAGGGACAAGGAAAAAAGGTATGGATGCACTCTCGATTCTAGACACCAGCTGCGCAGTTTACGGCTGTATTGTTTTATTTTCTTTAACTTTGTAGCAGTTGTATAACTGCTATAAATCATCTTGTGCTTTGTGTGTGGGCTTAATTGAATCAGTAGAGACTAAGCTTTCAGTTGGTGTGTTGCATGGCTGTATATTTTGAAGATTTAATGCTTTAAAGTTATAAAAACGTTTATGAGTGGAGGTTACAGCGACGCCACAGCCACAAAGTGTGCCGTCCACAGTACAGTGAACCTTGAGAGGTTAATGCAATAAATATGTTGTTTGTGTAGGCCTGCATCGTGTACATTAACAAGTAGGACAACAGCAGTTTCTCCAGCCATTATTTCGGCTTGCATCAATTTGCAGTCACAGCTACCAACCAGGATGGAATACAGCAATGTAAAAAAACAAGTTTAAACAACACAGACTCATTTCTGGTTAGAAGATGAGCTCAAGCTAGCAAGACCGTCTCTGCAGCCATCTCATGACTACAAGTCACTGACCAGGATCAGGAAACCAACTCAGCAGTCTCCTGCTGATTCTGCTGGCCTGGCCGCTACAGCTTTTTAAATGTAGACATCAGAGTAAACAGAGGAAAAGGTGAAGATGGCTATCAGCTACGACCCAATTACGTGGACAAGCAAGACCATCTCTGCGTCCATCTCTCATCTCTTGAGAGATAGAGAGAGGGCACCAGGGCAAGCGTGAAGGAATGGAACACCGACTGGGACTTCTCTGCTGGCCGGTGTGCAGGTGGTAAACATTTGCCTTGGCTACGGCTCTAACCAAAGTCAGTGGGATTCATCGCCTGGAGACTGAAAATCTCTGTATAGAGATATTTCAATCTTGATGGTTCAAAATGGTCAAGCGACTGATCAACACTGCTAGCATGGCCAAACGAGTGACGAGATGAAAGAGTGGCTGATGGTATGCCACCAGTGGTACAGCAGCATAAGTCGATCCCCTGTTGGATCCTGGACATAACTGAATGTCTATTAGTTGTTTTTTTGTGGTTTGCATACATTTGTGATCCTTCTGTGTGCATTCATTAATACTGAGACTGATCTGACTCCATATTTAAAACCTAGAGGTTCTGGATACCAACATTGACAAGTTTCCCCCCCATCTACCTATCCTGTCCTGTGAGTGTAAACAAAAGACAGTCTCCATTACTCTTGAATTTGCAAACCCAGACAAAGTCCAGACAAAACACTGGGGTCAACTCCAAGCTGAAGCGTCTGTGTGTTGTTAAGCTTCCAGCCCACTGACAGGCCAGAGGTTAAGACAACAGGGTTGGTCTGTGTGTGTGTGTGTGTGTGTGTGTGTGTGTGTGTGTGTGTGTGTGTGGGGGGGGGGGGGTGAACACCACCATCAGGTCCACTTAACCAATCCCTTCCATCAATCACATATCTGAGTGTAGGAAGGAAGTCCAATGACTGAGCATGTCTGTGCATGTGACAGCCTGCAGTGTGTCCCAGACTTGGACTACTCAGCGGCTCAGTTCCCCCCCCCTTCTTCCCACTCTAGTGTAATCTGCCTGACCATCTCTGACCCCCTCCTCAGGTTCCCTGTGCAGTCTACAAACCCTCAGCTTCAATACAGCTCCCATCCATCAGCCTCTCACACCACACCCTATATTCAGCTGCCAGACAAAGGCAGGGCAGGAAGTCAAGGCAGAGCGCCTCTTTCTTTTAGTTCAAATCCAAGTTCACCGCTGAATCACAGTGCTGGCAGACAGATGGCCAGGTAAGATCTGTCTGCTGTAATGCTCAGCTTCCTGTGGATGTCTGCAGGTTACACCCACCTCAGAGGGGTCTGGGTTTGGGACACAGATCTGATTTACTATCTGAAAGCACCACAGCAGGTAGATGTCACTAAATCATTAGCCATCACAAATCTCGGGCAGAAGACCTTCATCTTTAGAGATAAATGCCCCCCCACTCCCTGACTTGCACCAAACCCCTTCTGTGTTAACATCCATGGTTTTGATTGAGAAACCCCTAGTGGCAGAAAATTACATATTGTACGTTTAAGCTATCTTTAAGAGATAATATATGACAACTTCCTGACAAATTATAAATATAACCACATACTCAACAGTAAGTCCAAACAAGCACAGACTACTGGAAAGATTAGCCCTGTATTGCATGTAATTAATCAGCAGAACTAAGAACCAACTACATATCAGTTTTCCTAAAGAAAACCATGCTGATATTTCATGTAGTATAAATTTGGTATCAGTACCAAAACACAGGTATCATATGGGCACTAGTACTGAAACATCTCAAATGATAGCCAGTCCCACCTGTCAACTGTTCAACTGCGATGCCAGCATTATATGACCAAACTTTACATGTACTGTAACTCAGCTGAACCTATAATTCTTTCCACAAGTATCCCAGGAAACTAAGAGCGGGAGCAACTAAATACAGGGACTAAGTCAGAAACTATGAACTATTTAAACTATGAAATATTGAGCGGCCTCAAATATCCAATATCAGTTAGCTACTGTGATGGCCTAGGATTCTCTGGTGTTTGTGTTTATGACCTTTTCCCTGTGTGTTGGGCTTGGGTTGCTAATGCTGGGTCATGTTCTAAATGTGCTGAGGACTATTTCTCTGTACCTGAGCAGGCAGGCCGGTTCCATTGAGTATGTGGGAAAGCCTGCAGGGGACAGCCAGGACAGAGCCCACAACTGTAGCCAGACTAACAGCACATGAGAAAGGAGATGGCGTGGCGGACAGAGCCCTGAACCTTCCCTGATCCTGCTGGGGGCTGAAGCGGCTCAAAGGCTCAGTGGCAGATTGCACGGGGAAGCGGCGAGCAGACGCTCAACAATGGGCACCAGTGTGCATCCTCCATTAATCCTGCAGCATTTACAGTTACCCAGCAGTGCCAGGCCCAACAACCAATGGAGGGCCAGACTGCCAGGCCAACGGCGCCTCCCTGCTGCCCCCAACACATTCATCTTCCCACCAGGGAGGTTCAGGCTGCCAGACAGACGCAGACAGCAGAGACAGCAATGAAGACAGGACCAGAAAGAAAAGGACAATGGGAAGGAGCAGAAGACTGTAGGAGAGAGAGAAAGAAGGGATAGATATGTGGAGAAAGAGAGTTTAACAGAGAGAGAGTACAAAAGAGGAGGAGGTGTAGAGGAAAAGAGAGAAACATGGAGAGCAAAAGGGAGGAAGGGAAACAAGAAGGAAAAGAAAAAAAAGACAAGAAAGCACAGTGTTTTTATCACCCGCTGTAACTGATTAAGGACTGAGGCCCCGGGATCCTGGCAGAGGTGCAAATCTGGCTCTATCCAGCCTCCAGCAGAAGCACAGCGCTACACTAGATTAGCCTAGGGGAAACTGAGCTGTACTGTACTGACTGTGAATAGTAACTGGATCGTCCCATGATCAAATATGTTCTCCTATCAGAAGCAGTAACCAGCTTCATTTCCACTGGTTCCAATATTGGTACTACTGAGACTTCTTACAATAGTGAAATAGCTTAAAAAAAAAAAGCTTGAGTGAAAGCTGTTTATGGAACTCAAATGGTGCAAACTTAACAACCGGCCTGAGTAGAGCACATTGTGGTGCGGCTCCTTTCTACTGTGAAAGCAAAGCAGACCAACTATAGGACTGTGTGACAGTAAATATGTGATTTTAGCATCAATTCAAAAACTACTCAAGTCATCTCTGATTGTCAACTGTCAAGGAAGCGATTTCCCATATATATTTGTGTATGTGCAAAGTATAGCCTATATACTGTATATGCAAGATCATTTGGTAACCATGGTGATATGTATGCGAGTGCAGAATTTTCCCTGATACATCAAAAATTGAAAAGGAATTTACCCGGAGTCTTGTTTAAATAATGTCCTATTCTGTGTATTTAAAGGTCCAATGTGTGGGAATTTCTCCCATCTAGCGTTGAGATCATATATCAACTCTCTCGCATCACGCAGTTCAAAGTACGTATTACAGCTACGGTAGCCTTCACGCTTTTTTCTGATGACGCCGGTCTCTTGCACTTTTCAATATCCTTTTTCTTTTCTGGGCGAAGAAGAAGACTCCTGTTTCTGAAATTTTTAATACATGTGGTCCTCCATGTTTCATTCTTCAAAGTTGCCGGGGCCGGGAAGCGATGATACCCATTAGCAGCACCTGTAAGTTTATCATGTGACAGCGAAAACGCGAAAGGCTGTATGTCCCTTACCGGCTAACGTATTTCAAGATGCCGCATGAATATGGAGCATCCACCCCAGTTCATGCAAATGAAAATGTAAAATTTCAAGCCAATAGGAATACTTGGAATGGATGGTGGTGGTAAATATTTATGAAAAAGGACAAGTTTGTGAACGGGCAACACAGATTTTGATAATGAACAACTAAACACGTTACACACTGGACCTTTAAGTAGTGCCCCAGTAAAAAGAGAGTGAAACAAGGGAAACTTAACCACACGTTTCTCCTGCTTGTCCCTATTTATAATATATGAAGTCCAGTTGCAGTCTCGACTAATTACACTCATAATCAGTCATTTCTTGGTGTGACCAGAGGACATAAGTTAATATGAACATAAGAAGCTGTAATGTGCTGCATGATTTGCTGTCAGTCCCTGGAATTTAATTTCACCACAAGTCCTTACTACAGACATGAAAGCACCTTTAGGGACCATTCAGACCAGAAAAACTGATCCGGCGCTTCACTGCAGGGTTGTGCGGTGGGGGGAGTGTCACTGAACCGGACGATTTGTGCGACGTCCTGTTGTGTTCTTTAACCCCCCAATGTAGCACAAGGAGACTTTATATTTCACAGTTATTGTTTTCTGTCAGATGCATGTCGTAAACATCCAGATCTATAAACCATAGATCTGGATGTTTCCGAGCACACTTGAAGGCAGCTTGATTTCCTGGAGAAAGAGGGAAAGAAAAGAGATAGAGAGACTGAGGAAACAGTCAGCTGTTCCACAAACTCCCGGGCAGTTCAGAGTTTGTGTTTGGTGTTTTAAAACCTTCTTGTGGCAACAATAGAGGCAGTGATGTTTCCTGTTTCCTGTACGGGACTTCTCACACCGCCTCAAAACACCCCAACAACCACCGCAGCCTGACACGGGGGGAGTTTCTCCAAAAGTTGAGTCGGTCTCAACTTTTGCCGCAGGCCCCTGCAGGCTTTTTTTTGGCTCCCCCTCTGCAGCCCCCAGAAACATGTGGTTGTTAGGTTTCCTAAACGCACTACCCCCCATTCAAAATTAATGGGAAGACCTGTGTTTTCGCTGGACCTCCTGAGAACCGTCTGAGTGTATGTGAACGCAGCCTTAGGGCAGAAATATGGTTCACGGGAGTACACGAATGCAGACACTTCAAGGTACGCAAGATCAATGTCACACGTCGTGTTCTGGAGTGTGTCCCCTGAAAATCGTAACACAAGACAAGCGAGAGCGCCTGTGGCCGCTACGACATGAAACAACAAGAGAAAGCTGACCCCTTCAGTGTGTTCACTTCCACTCAAAGCAACCACAGCTGACCAGTTTGACAAAGCTTTAGATGAACGCGTCGGCATCTTTATGACACTTTGTCACCTCTTCACTAAGACACACATCCCATGGTCATCATGGCTTACTACTCTGGTCATGGAAACCTCCACCGTTGAGCATCTTAACTGGGGTTAGGTGTTTGTGCAAGCAGGGCCAGGCGTGAGGACAGGAGTGAAGACTGACCTGATGGAGTAAGGACAGGTGAAGGCTGTTTCTCTGTCCCTCTGGTCTGCCTGCATCTGGAGCAGTCGACCAATCACCTTGATCAGCCCCTGGGCATTTCTGTTCACAGTTCAAGTAAAAAACAGATGACAGAGAATATCAAGACATACTCAAAACACAATGAAAAACAATCAATATTGATTGATTTGTGTGTTCAGTAGGCTGTGGCTATTATAACATAATTGCCTGATCACAATCACAATTTTGCATAGCCGTTGGACACCTTGGACTGAGGAACTAGGATGGACATTAAAGCTTAGATCAGGCCCAAAAAAATCAAGCCCAACCCTACCTGAGCACGTTGTGTCAGACACATTAACTGTAATTATGAGCCCGATTTAAACCCCACATTTTTTTTAATACGTGGGCCGTTATAACTGACGTTCTCAACTACAATTCCGAGTTGTTTGAACTGCAGAAATCTATGCTTGGAGAAGTAACAAAAGAGGACATTGAAGGATGACTATCATCTTTTCTGCCATGGAAAGCCTGCTTCATGTGTCTGTTCATCATCCCTGTTTTTTTGCTGTCATAGGCGAGCAGCGTGCCATACGTAATGCACTCGACAAAGCCAATACATATGTTGTCACTGCCCACGACTTGTTTAAAATGGTTCCATACCTCCAACTTTCCTCCAAACTTGCTCAAAGGTAGGCTAATTCTCCTGGTTTTATTTTTTTCTTTACATCTTCAAGCTCCATGTTGCACTTAAGCTACACCATACAGCACAGCAGGCCCGGTGTGATGCGTGCGAGTGGAGGAGACACTGCGCATTATTATGGCATAGCTTTCTCCCCATCCAATTAGGCTAATAAAGTAATGTTTAAAAAAAATTGACATTATTTAGTATATTCTGAACTTTTTAGGCCAAACGATTCATCAAGCAAATAGTCGTCACCTAAGACTGTGGTTCTCCAACGTATTCTGCAGAGCCCCCCTTTTGTAGGTACAAACACTTTCGAGCCCCTGAAAAGTGATGCTGGGTATGTTGACCTTGCTTGGTAGGTGTGAGTATGTTTAGCGTACCTAGCAGAAGGCAGGAGGTTGAGGACACTGTTGAGGACGTAGTGCAGGTCTGCGTGGCCCTGCTCCACCAGCAGCACAATGGCATCGCAGACGGCTGAACGCACCAGCGTGCAGTCACTGCAGCACTGCTGCCAAAGAGCCTCCAACGCTAGACCCTAACACACAGCAACAACACACACAACTCAAGCTTTGGATCCACATTTAGCTTAAAGATACCATTACTTAGGACTTTACTGGCCGAAAGCAGAACGTGGCCCTAACCTGTGTGGAATTATTCAGTTGTCGATAAAGAAGGTACAGAATTTCCTGTCATTCATACCGTCAGTCTATATTCAGATTATAAAATATTGCATTTTAAACAACTTGGTGCTGCAAAACATTCTCTTGTCAAATCCACAATGACATAGGAACTTTGAATTCTTAAAAAAAAGTTTGTGGAAATGCTACAGTAGTAGGCATAAACTCAAACCAATTAAACATTTCTGACACATCCCACCACTCCAATCAAATAGTCACCTTTTTTTTCAATGACTAACATCCATCTGCTTTACACTTTTGATTGAACCCTTAGTGTGTAAGGTCATGCCCAAAAAACATGTTAAAACTGGAAATATTTCCCTTTTAGCAGTAAAGAAGCCATTTAATGGGGTCTTTAGGCCACCAAAGCTCACCTGGGTGGAGGACTGGGTGATTTGCCCATTTGGCCCTTTCTCCTTTAGCACAGCAGCAACAAGATGTCTCACCGTCTGGAAATCAAAAAGCAGGCCTTGTTGTACATTTTTGATTGAAGGTACTGTTTCTAGCGAGGTCTTTCTATTGGTTTTCTTAATATGTTTTTTTAAGTATCAAATACTCACTTTCTGTTGGTCGAAACTGCTATCCTAGCTCACTCATTGGCTAATGACACAATGTCACTTTGAATCTCTGCTGACTACCATTTTGTAATGCAGTTATATACAGTGAACTTCAAATCACATGGACATTTGACACAAAAATATATTTTTGGTGGAAACATCAAGTGATAAGAACATAGGCACTACAGTTACACCTATGAGTTGGTTTTCATCACAGTGATAGTTCAGTTTGGGAAATACATTCATTTGCTTTCTTTTCTGAGAGTGAGATGAGATAATTGATATAAATATTGTATGTTAAGAACAGAGCTGGAGTCTGGACTTAGCTTAGCTTAGCATAAAGACTGGATGCTTCCAAGGGAAACAGCTAGCCAGGCTCTGTCCAAAGTTGAACAAGACTAGGTGGGAACCTAGTATATGGTCGGGTATGGTCAATGTGCTGAATGTTTCCACAATTGTAACAGGGATAGTCAGCGGTGGTGTCTATTATGTGAATTATTGGATATTAAAAGTTCATCTGCATCTTTCTGTAGTGACCCCAAGAAATTTGTTCTTAAAGTGTACTGAAGTAGCACATCACATGACATGGTTAACAGGGTTTTTCCTGAATCAGAATAGGCCTTTAGGGGAGTGACTATGCACGAGAGTAAGCATGATCAATCCGCGTACAGTAAAGGCAATGAGTCTGGGTTACCTTATTTTTATTTTTTTTCCAACTTTATTTATTTTGATTTTAACATGTTAACATTAGGAAGTGACACAACATAACGAACAAGGTAAACACAGCACAGCGGAACCAGTACGTCACTTCCCCTCAAATCCCCACCCACCAACCCAGCACAGATCAAAAATGGGGACCAACAACACACACCCATGCACACTGACAAACACACACCAAAGGACACACAACATCCAAAAGACAAAAGTAAAACGATAGATAAAATAAAAAGGTTATAGAGGAGAGAAAACAAAACAAGAAGTCCAGAAGGAGCTCAGTCCTCCAAATCAGGGGATACGCTGAGGGAGTCAATGAGTTCTAGAAAAGGATTCCACGTCTCTAGAAATGTCGAGATGGAGCCTTTCAAAGAAGATCTAAACTTCTCCAGCTTCAAATTGCCGAGCACCTCTTTAATCCAATGGTCGTGTGTAGGGGGGTGGGAAAGCTTCCAGTTGAGCAGGATCTGTCTCCGAGATGTAAATGCCAGGGCCCGCCTCAGTGCAACAGGGAGGTCAGGGGAAATGCCAAAAATGGCTGATAAAGGGTTAGGGGGGATAATGTGCCCGTAGGCTCTACTCATGGTGTCAAAAATGCTCATCCAAAAGGTTTGGGGCAAGACCAGAACATATGAGTATGGTTGGCAGGAGACAGGTTACACCTGCTCCAGGCATCCCAGACAGCGGAGTATATTTTAGACAATTTTGCGTTTGTATAGTGGACTTTATGAAGGACCTTGCATTGGATTAGGCCATGACGAGCACATATGGAGGATGAGTGAACCATAGCCAGAGCAAGGTCCCATTGTTGGTCCGTAATAGTCGTGTTCAGTTTGCCCTCCCATACCGCTTTTGTCAACGTACGAGGGTTCGCGGAAGTCGGGCATAATAGATCGTACAATGTTGAAACGCATTTCTTCGGGTCGGGGTCTATTGCCAAGGGGGAGACAGTCAGGGTTTCGGGGGGGCGGTTTGGAAAGTGGGGAAATGTCTTCTTGACAAAGTCCCTAATCTGGAAAAAACGAAAGAGGTGTAACTTAGGCAAGTCATGGCGGGACGAGAGCTCTGTGAAGGATGCAAATATATCATCCTTGTATAGGAATTGTCGTCAGACTGGGGGGGGACCGAAAACCTCAGCCTGTCAGGCAATAGGGCATAGTGAACACAGTGCTGCCTGCCTGTAACAGAGGAAGTCTAACGTTAACCCATACCGTGACGGCTTTCACCTCGCCGTTATATACGCTGTCTGCGTGGAGTTTTGAAAAGTGTAAAAGAGATAGAAATGTACAGGACGAGGTTGTCCGCATACAGTGAGACCATGTGAGTTGCGCCAGAACGTGTGATGCCCTCGAAACCTTCCTCCGAGCGAAGCCAAATAGCCAGAGGTTCTATCGTGATGGCGAATAGGAGTGGTGACAGAGGGCAGCTCTGTCTGGTGCCTCTCCGGAGCTAGAAAAGGGGTGACAATGTGTTGTTAGTCTGGACTGAGGCCATTGGGGATGAATACAATAATCTGACCCAGAGGGTAAAATTGTCCCCCAGGCCGAACCTGTCCATTGCCTCGTATAGGTACCCCCACTCGACCCTGTCGAAGGCCTTTTTCGGCGTTGAGTGACACCACGATTTCCAGGGTATCATTACTTAACGTGTGGATGATGTTAAGTAGGCATCTAGTGTTGTGGGAAGACTGTCGGCCAGGCATGAACGCTGTCTGATCTAGCAAGATAATGGAGGGCATCCTCCGTTGAAGACGGAGTGCAAGAACCTTTGAGAGAATTTTGAGGTCCACATTGAGGAGTGAGATTGGTCTATAGCTGCCGCAAAGCAGGGGATCTTTCCCCTTCTTAAGAGTTAGGGAGATAGTGGCCTTTGACAGGGTGTCCGGTAGGCGACGCTGACGATAAAGCCTCGTTGTACACATCTCTCAGAACTGGCATGAGGAGAGCGGAAAATGTTTTATAATACTCTACAGTGAAGCCATCCTGCCCCGGGGATTTACCGCTCTGTAGCGAGTTAATGGCTCCTTGAACCTCGGCAGTGGTTATAAGGCCACCCAAGTCATTTGAGGATTCAACGTCTATTTGGGGGAAGGTTATATCATTAAGCGTGTCGTCTGCAATGGGAGGGCAGTCAGAGGTACACAGTTCAGCATAAAATTTGGCAAATATTTCATTAATGTTGACAGGATCAGCGTGGATCTCGTCTGAGTTAACTCTAATGGCAGGAATTAGCCGTGAGGTTGCCTTGGCTCTGGCCTGATGAGCCAGAAGCTTCCCAGCTTTATCCCCTGACTCAAAAAAGCGCCGTCTAGATTTGAGCAGATGAAGCATGGATTTATTCGTAGATAAGAGATCAAAGTCTGTCTGGAGTCTAAAGGCAGTGACACGCCAACCCGATAATCGGCCTTCAGACAGTCTGGCGAGGTCAGTGACTCGAGTCTGTTCGGTGTGTTCCGTTCCATCATCCGTCCGAGGAGCTGTCGGCCTTCATTTTGGCCGACATGACTTGTTGCGTCGGAGGGTGGGCAGTCGGACTCAATGACCAATCTGATTGGTGGAGTGCTAACCCGGAAATGACGAGTGGGATGAGCGTGACTAAGCCTCTCAAAATCTTTTAAACTGACCTTTGGCGATCTGAAATGAAGACAGATTCAGCAACTGCATGGACTATTTTTTGATTAAAATGTTTTCAGAAACACGTTTCGGTAAACTATTTTAGTAAAATATGAGATCGTATTCTGAACAAGCCGCCATGACAGTCTGGCTTTGAATTTCCGGAGAAACCAGACCCACGTGACGCGTTCGTCCAATCGGCTGCCGTCGGCAGTCGGCATCGCTTCGGTGTGTTCCGAGGCACGTTTTTTGGCCAACTCGGGGAGGCAGTCAGACCGACTGCCTTTTCTGCCGAAGGTTGGCCGTCGGGTTAGTGTGTCAGGGCTCTAAGACGTTCTCTGTAAAGGTAGGGTCTGGGTCGGCCACGTGTTTGTCATTGATGTCTTTTATTTTTCGTAGCAAGTCCGCCGTTCGGGACATTTCGACTCTTTTTAAATTAGAGACAAAGGAGATAAGCTGTCCTTTGATATAGGCTTTCGAAGCCTCCCATAGAATAGAGTGATTTGGGAGTGTATGAATCGCTTATAGTGATCCTCCGCTAGTAGAGAGGAAATAAACCTCCACTGCTTGAAGGGGTTAGAGTAAGCGCGAAAAAAAGAGAATGCTTTGGCTGTGGGAGACGTGTGCCTCCATGGATCAGTGAGACCAAGTTGTTTGGCAAAAGCTGATTGGTTAAAGAGTACAGTTTGTTTGACGATCTGTCCAGTATAGAATCCTGGACCAGATTAAAATCCCCACTCACAATGATATGATGATTTTTGATTTTAGTTTGGGAGCAATGTGAAACATTTTGATACACATGAGCAGTCATCCCAGTTGCTGGCCAAAATGATAATGTGCGTTTTGCAATTTGCCGGCAACTACAACAAAGCGGCCATCAGGGTCCAACACCATTTCTCCTGGTTTGAACATAACATTTTTGCGCATCATAATGGCGGTGCCCCTGGCCCTATTATTAAATCTCGAGAGAAAAACGTTACCAACCCAGCCTATTTTTAGCTGTGTAACCTCCCTGTTACGCAGGTGGGTCTCTTGGATAAAACATACGTCACTTTTGAGAGACCTGCCTGTAGCTAGCTCGGCCCGCTAGCTGCCGACAACAATCCACGGAGCACCCGGTCTGGCTATGTCCTCCGGGATGTTATGAGCTGCCTGGAAGGCTCTCGTAACGTGTGTGTTGTATCGTAGTCCTATATTGATTAACTCAGTGTGGCTGTACTTGTTAGTAAGAACTCGACAGGGGAACGTTACAAAAAACACAAACAAAAAACATAAATATAAACCGACAGGAGAGCTAGGAGCTGCTGCACAATCGCGTGCCGCCATCTTTGTCGCCCCATCTACCACTTTACACTTTTAATGCGCGTTTTGAAGTGTTTTCTAAGTAATTTAAATACTCAATGTCAATTTGCACATCGTTAACACAATTACGATATTATCATAGACGATATATATTGCCCACCCCTATTTCTTAGCAGAAGTTCCTATAAACATGTCTCTATACAGGAAAGATGTGTTTGGGCTTCCATAGAGCTTCTTATGATATGTTAACCCTGTTTCTGTCACTTAAACAGCTTTACAGTCTGGGTTACCTTATTTGACAGAAATATATATGCATTTGCCTGTTATTTTTGACATTTTGATAAACAAAAATGTATTGAGTAAATTAAACCCCAATCAACAAAACTGGTTAAAAAAATTATATTTATATTAAAATACCACCGATAAAAATCATTGGGAGAGTCCAGTACAGCCTCACTCTGCTGTTATGGTATACTGACTGGATGCTCTCGCTGTTTCACTTCCTGCCCGGCTGTCTAAATGCCCCCGTGGCTCATGTGAAACTAGACCTGGTGTGTATCTTTAGCGGAGCGGACAGCAGCTTCATGCCCGCTTCTGGGACACGCCGTGGCGCAGCTGGTGGAATATCAAACATTGACTTGAATGGCTGCGGTTGCTCGCGGGGGTCACTGCGCCCCCGAACGCCTGGTGGAAAATAGGGGTTACTGTGTCATTAATGTTACTTTGTTAAACAGACCTGTAGGTTACATCCCACGGTAATTATAAACTCCAGCTACAGAATGAGGAAGGAACTTGATGTGAACCACAGACATAAGTCTGACAAGGAACCAGTAGCTTACCTGGGCCTGTATGACAGGGCTGGGGAAATCAAATCCTATCTTCAAACTCTCCATCATATTTGCTGGTAATGCCTGAGAGCAGAAGGAAACTCCATGAGAAAAAGTTAACAAAGCGTAATGACAGTAGCCAGTGTTAGAATCCCAAGGCTAGCCTTCTATTGAACTCAAGACTATCACATATCAGAGGTGTGGAAGTGATGCGGCCACCTGTTGCTTTATAGGCTTAATGTAGAAGCACTGCTTACAGGTATTCACTGAGCGACCCTTTCACAGCTGATCCCTGTCATGTGTTATCAAATTATGGGCCTGAAGGCATGACATTATTTTTGCATTAAATTATTTACAAGCCATCAGTATAGCCCCCCACTGAGCTGTCCCCTCTCAGGTTGTGTCCTTAGGCCTGCAGTATGGCATACAGGTGCTGACCACCAGCCGCCTCAGGCCTGCACAGCACAGCCCAAAGCAGATCAGCTTCAGAAGGGAAGATTTCATACAGCTTCTCAATAGGGCTGGCTATAGAAATCCCTTCATTGTTTGTGGTACTGACTGAAATATGTCTGCTGCTGATTATCAAAAACTAAACTTAGCACAAAAAGTAAGGACATTTGTGTTTGGTAGATTATTTCTCGTGGTAACAATTTTTGGCATTTTTTTGGCAATAAATCTTATACCGTTGGAAAGCCTGTTCAAAGTGTTCAATGGGGTTGAGTTCAGGACTGCTGGCAGGCCATTCCATCCTCTCCACTCCCACATTCTGGAGGTAGTCTCTGCTAAACCCCACCCTGTGGGGGCGAGCATTGTCATCTTGGAGGACAGAGTTTGGTCCCAGACTGTGGAGATATGGGATTGCCACTGGTTGCAGAATCTCATTTCTATATCTCTCTGCATTGAGATTGCCTCCAATGATGACAAGCCTTGTTTTTCCAGTGAGGGAGATGCCGCCCCACACCATCACACTGCCTCCACCAAAAGGTGTTACTCTATCGGTGCAGCAATCAGCATTACGTTCTCCACACTTTGACCCTACGCCGTAGGCAGAATCATCCAATCCACCAAATGAGTCAGTGGCAGAATAAGCTGTTTGGCATTGGCAGAGAAGATTTGGCAAATTTTTCACATACTCAGCGCTGCTGCTCATCCCACAAATGCATGTTCCTTACAAATGGGACACCATTTGAAAGGGAACTAAACAGGCTTTCCAGCGGTATAAGATGTATTGCCAAAAAGCATTGTTACCACAGAGAAATAATCTACCAAACACAAATTTCCTTACTTTTTGTGCTAAGTTTAGTATTGGAAGTTGGCACTCAATTTACTGTATCCAAATTCAGATTGTATCTGGTTTACTTCTTAATCGGATAGTTCCAAATTTAAATTCAAATCACATTTAGCCAATTTAGAAAAGACAACTAGTTCTGAAAACTTAACCAGTTTATTTAGGACAAACTTGTCTTTAGACAACATTCAACACTTAAGAATGTGGACTTAATGTTGTCTTTAATTAAAAAATATATTTCTCAAAGTTTGGTATATAAAGAAAGAATAGTTATGGTGCCTGTGCCAAAACGTGGGGATGTACGAGCAGAAATGTTTAAAGATTATTTGTTTGGCCTTTATTAGAAAAGACAGCTGAAGACAGGAATGAGGGGGGGGGGGCATTTTAATGTCAGCTACAGCTGCAACTACAAATTATTTTCATATGGCTTCATGTGCTGATGTTTTCTTAACTTTGCGAAAAATTGTTTGGTCTATAAAATGTCAGAAAATAGTCAAAAAAGTTCAAAGAAAACGTGAAAGATGGCCATCATCACAAGTTCAGTTTGCTTGTTTGGTCCAACCAACAGTCCTACAGCCAGAGGAATTCTGTTTACTATCACAGGAGGCTAATATTACCAATAAGCAGCTGGAACTGGAGAATATTGGGGCATTTTGCTTACATTTTGTGGTAAATGTAAAGTCATACTGACTAACCTGTTTTAGGTGGGTTAGAGTGGCATTGTGTGACACTGTTGGAAGAATGTGTACTGGTCACCCATGTGCTCACAGGCGTACTGCATTTACAACTACTTTGATAATCAACGAGTCATTTGAAGTAATTAATCAGGACAAACTGCCAACAATTCCTGTGTCCAGCGTCTCCATTGTGAGGATTTAAATGTTCTTAGTTTAATATCATTGTAAATTCTTCCAGTTCTGGACTGTTGGTTGGACAAAGCCAGACATCATCTTGCGCTCTTAAAACATTTTCTTTTTTACTAATTCTTGACATAACAATTCATCAATTAATTTAAAAAAAAGTGTCACCTTGGGCTTTGGAAAATTGCTACGAGTATTATTCACTATTTATTGGCATTTTACAGACAGAACAATTAAAATGACTTGAATGAATGTTGAATAAAATAATAGTAACAGTCCTACAGACACCACTACTGTAGCCTACAATGCTTTCTCTGGACAGAAAGAAACTATTCAATGGTTTGAGTTTGGAGAACAAAACTAAAACAGAATGACATCACAGGCTGTTATCTGAAAAAATTTAAATATCTGAAAAAAGCTTTAAATTAAAATATCAATAATTTCAAGTAAAAAAAAAAAAAAAAAGATCTGTAAAGTGTTAATAAGGTTTAACATTACAATACACACACAGGAAATAGGAGCCTTGTGTAGCCAGTAGTCCCCCCGCCACCAGCCCCCTCCCCAACCCCCCCAGCAGTTATCTCAGTGATCAGACAGCCGGCAGTGCTGTGGGCCACCCTGCTCCGTACGCCTCGCAGCGCTCCCATACGCTGCGCTCATCTTCATGGCAACATAAACCGGTAGGTCTCTGCTCTGGCTACTCTACACCTACATGCCACACACACACACTCACACAGGCACGGTCAAAGGCTTATCTATCCAGGCTAGTAGACAACAAGGCTGATCATCATTAACAGCCACATGTCACTATTGGTATGTCAGTGATAGTCTGTAGGAGTTTGACAAGGATGTGGCTGCTAGAAGTTTACTTTGTTACTGAAACTAATAATAACTCAGTAATCATTATCATTATGAAGTAGCTGGCCTCTTCTCTAATTTAAAAACTGTCAATGGTCAGTTAAACCTCAAATAAACTTTGTAGAGCAACGTGTTCCAGTGGATTCTACAGCGTATGTACCTTACAGCAAAACAATATGGGCCGGCCTGTATTGCTAGCTCTGCATTAGCAATAGGAGAGAGGACAATGCATGAACAGTGTTGAGCCAACAGGGCTTTAGAAATGACAGCAGGAGGCTTTACTGTGGGACACTCGCCGCTGCACTCTACACAGGGCAGACAGGCACAACGCACTCTCTTTCAGGGCCATGGGAAGGCCTGATAACAATATAGTACAGCAACACAGGTGATTGGATTCTTTAACATATGACACACTGACCTGCAAACTGTGGAGTGGTGAAAAGGGTGACAAGATACAAAACATATATCAGGTAGGGGGCCGGAGAGATCTGGTTATCATTCCTTCTTTTTACATTTAATAAGAATCCAAAATTAGAAAATGAAAATATGATGTATTATGTCGTTATTCACTTATGAATCCAACCCAAATTTTAATTTCAAAATCAATTTTCTATGACCAAGTCAAAAATAGGAAATGAAAGAAAGGGGCCATGGACGGATTTTATTTGGATATTGAATGTGTCTGGTTTGTGTGACCAGGACCATGGCGCTACCTGCTTTAATGTAATGAATATGAGCTTGAACATCAATGTTATTGTTTTTCAACAAAATATTTTGGAAAATGTCACGTTAAAAGTGGTTGTGTGTGAACTTTTACAAGAGACAGGAAGTATAATGTTTCATAGACATAGTGAGTTAGACTTGTTAGTTAGAATGTGAGCCCCGATTTTATGAACTATGAACATGTCATGTTCTGCTGCGTACTGACAACTATCACTCAATGCAAGGGCTTAACTTAGAGTTCAACATTGGGGGAGGGTTGAGATCTCCACTTGGGAGCATATCAAACACTTCATTTCCTGCATTCTGGGAGCAAGAATTTGTGCATTTTCTGCATCAAGTTATGTTGCAAATGTCTATTTATGTAAAGGAAATTATAATAGGTTTCTGGGGGGTTGCACTGACCAGTTTTGATTATTTGGGGTGGGGTGGGGCTTTGATACTGAAGAACACTTAAAAAGCGGAGGATTGTCAGGAAGGTTCTGCAGCGCCGCCAGTCCTGTCCCAGTACATGCACCCAGTCAGTTACACTGGGTGATGCATATTGAGCCTCACTTTTTTTTTTCAAAATACTAACTCACTTCAGCCTGAGCAAATAAAGTGCCACAGTAGCCTCCAAACATGACGAGTAACAATCAGTGTTGGGAAAGTTACTTTTGAAATGTCATAGGTCAACTAAAAAACTAGGCAATTAAGCTGAAAAGCATACATTTGAGCGTATTCTGCCAAATGAATGGAGCCTGTATGGACGTAGTTAGTCTGGCGTACACGCTGACAGGGCATGTATAAATGTTGCATTCTCCCCTTCACTATCTCCGCTATCTATTCTGCCAGGGAACCCTGCATTGAAAGAACGCCTGTAACGCCAATGGGGACCTTTTTTGTTTCCTCTAGGATGTTTCTCATATTGTAAGTCCAGGAAGCCTCTTTCTATTTCCTAACAAACTATTAATAACAATCAGTTTACAGGTCACACTCAGTAATGGGGGAAGGTGAAGTTTTTGCCTAACATTTTTTTTTTTATAATTTCCTTTACGTACCACAAACTAAACTGAGAGGGAGGCAGACACCTCAGATAACAATATGTTTAAAGCTGACAAATGAAAGCCCCCCTGTGGAGGTTTGGACCACTAGTAGTGCTGTGTGTGGAGCAATGTTTTTATGATCAGCTGACCTGACACCATAGACTGTATAAAGATGGACCACATGACATGACAATATCTCCATCACAACATTAACCTGGTGGCTGGGGGGTATATCTAAAGCTGGAACAATTAAAAATGTTGCTGTACAATTAATTGTGTCCGAATTTATTTATTGCGATTAACAATATAATTGACTCTTTCAGTCAAATTAAAAAATATTTATCTATGTATTACTTTTTCAAACAAATACACTGTTAAAAGGTACAATATGTAACTTTTCTGCATTAAAATGTCTAAAAACGACCATACCTATGTTATATATTTTTTTGAGTTGTGTAGTTACACTATCCCAAATGTTTCCATCAAATGGCAAACCCAGAGAAATCTGTTATTTTATTTTCAGACACGTCACGTTTCATTTAGTCGCCCGTCAGTGGCGTCGTAACCTTTCACCCTCTAGTTACTCGTAACTTCCGTCAAAACATGGGCACCCAGATGCTACGTTTGAGAGTAATTGTAAATCATACAATGTCACAGAAAAAAAATACTGGTAACACTGCTTTTTCTGCCAAAATGCATCATTTTGTGATTAATTACATGCCACTTTGCAACACAGTAATACAGCAGAAACCTTATGTATTGATACATATCAATATTAATCCAGCTTAATGTTACTACAATGTATGTGCTGGTTGACAAGTAGCTAACATTAATGCCAGCTAATGCTTGGTGGATAACATCATAGGGGTACAACATCGTTCAACACGCTGATCAAGTTATTTTTAGTATGATTGTTTTGACCATGGATAAAAGCAGCACTGCGCTAACCCACGAATAAGTTCACTAGTAACGTTAGCTGTATAGATAGACAATTAATCTAATGCTAATTTAGCCAGCTAGCACACTCCGCTCTGCCTGCCTCACTCCCCCGGCACAAAGAGACATAATTCAGGATGCTAGCTGACAACACAGCGGGGACATGTAGCAATAGCTAGTTACCGTTAGCCCCAGCAGGTGCTTACGACGCTAACGGCAGTTTAATGTGTCGGGAAACAGAGAATATCAGACCCAGGCATCTTAGTCAAAACATCGGCCATCCATAATGTTAGCTAGCTAGCTACGTCTCCGTAAACGCTAACGGTGTTTGTACCGAAAATCTCCTCCCTGCCGAATTTCTCCCCCCTTTGCGTTTAGCTGTCTTTACAGTTAGCTAGCTAAATTAACCCGACAACAAGTGGGTTAAGCACCAAAACGAATAGTTAAGATTACAGAAAAGTAAAGGGGGAGATGTTCTGCTGCTGCTAACAACAGCAATCGAACATCATCGCCGCCGCGGAGAGTCCCCCTGCAATCCCCACCCACACCCGTCTCTCAGCCTCGTTGAGTAGCTAGTAGAGGTGGTACGGTTCACAAAACCCACGGTTCGGTTCATATCACGGTTTTAGGGTCACAGTTTTCGGTTCTGTACGGTTCTTGTTATTTTTTCTTTTAATCTTTAACACTCCAGAAATATACTTCAGCATATGATATATAGCTTAATTATCCACAATGTAGGATACAGTATTAAATAATTATATAGTTCATGTAAACATGCACAAACTGAATTTGACTTGACTTTAAGCACATTATTGGGACCATCTCTGAGGAAAGCTAGGTGAGATTTTGATACAGCAAGAGGGAAGACATTGATGATTTCAACATGCTTTTCATTTATTTGGCAGAAAAAGGAGAATGTGTATTGCCATCTACAGGAACTTATGTGCCTTTTTAGCACATGAAGATTGAAATATTACAGAATATCAATTGAAATAACTTGCATTTATCAAACTGCCAACTTCAGTGTAGCTCTTACAAAAATGTATCCTTTAAAAGAAAAAGAGAGGAACTCTTAAAGCTCCGTCTTTTGAATAAGTCACAAAATGTTAAACATAAAAACAGTTTACATTGTTAGTTAATTTCCTATCCTGGCCTGGGACACAGTCATACAGTTTGATAAAGTACTTATTGGACTTATCATTGCACTTACAATAACGAGCGTAGCTGTCAGGTCCTCCTGTATACGTCTCATCTCCGTTTTTTCCTGCATCCACCACACATGGTGTGCGCGCATCAGTCGCGGGGAGAACTGAGCAGCCCCGCTGCAGAGACCCGACAGGATCTAAACTGCAGCCGCTTCAGCGACTTTAGAATGAAAAAACGTTACAGTACATTGATGTTAAAATGTATACTGGTTGGCAGGACGGTCTGAAATGGTTTGCACGGTTTTTAGCTGTACGTTTTGTTGGTAACTTGTTCACACCTCTTCTTTCGCGCAAAAGGGAAACACACTGTCTGAGGTCACATACGGGCACCTGACTGGCACGAGGCTACATTGCGCATGTGTCGAACCGTGCGGCACACACACGCTCCGGACCGAGACAGGCGGACCGAGCGGTTCGGCTGTTTTTTCATGAACCGTACCACCCCTAGTAGCTAGCTAGCGTTACAACAAACCCCGTCCACCCGGTAAAATCCAAAAGGTGACATTGGCATGTGAAATATACTGTGATAGTGTGGTAAAACCTGCTAACGTTAGCCGCTAATGTTAGCTTGCCGGCTCACTAGCTAACTGGTCAGCCAGCTACCAATACAGATTGAATCAAGAAAAACGTAATTATGTTCGGGAAACTGCAGCTATTTTATTAGTATGACATGAATAAACGTTACTAAACGTAACGTGAATAAACTTGAATGGGTAAACTCGTCCGTGAACAGATGCATTCTAATCAACGATAGCGTTTAGCAATAAAAACTCCCATAATTTCACGCAACTTCCCTACGTCATCAAACGTCTGTGTTTACAATCCATTGTTTGGGTTGAGAGACCCCTAGCGGCAGAAAGTTACATACTGTATGTTTAGGTGACCCAGATAATGTAATAACACAGGTACACAGCCTATGAAGTAAACCACGCCTCTTCATTATCATAAAACAAAAAATCAACAGTTAACCTTAGGACTAATGTTAGAAATTCATTGCGGTTAAACTCAGAAACAGAAAAAAAAATTGCGATTAGACAATTACAGTGGTGTGAAAAAGTGTTTGCCCCCTTCCTCATTTCCTGTTCCTTTGCATGTTTGTCACACTTAAGTGTTTCGGAACATCAAACCAATTTAAACAATAGTCAAGGACAACACAAGTAAACACAAAATGCAATTTGTAAATGAAGGTGTTAATTATTAAAAGGTGAAAAAAAATCCAAACCATCATGGCCCTGTGTGAAAAAGTGATTGCCCCCTAAACCTAATAACTGGTTGGGCCACCCTTAGCAGCAACAACTGCAACCAAGCGTTTGCGATAACGTGCAATGAGGCTTTTACAGCGTCCTGGAGGAATTTTGGCCCACTCATCTTTGCAGAATTGTCCTAATTCAGTTACATTAGAGGGTTTTCGAGCATGAATGGCCTTTTTAAGGTCATACCACAACATCTCAATAGGATTCAGGTCAGGACTTTGGCTAGGCCACTCCAAAGTCTTCATTTAGTTTTTCTTCAGCCATTTGGTGGTGGACTTGCTGGTGTGTTTAGGATCATTGTCCTGCTGCAGAACCCAAGTTCGTTTCAGCTTGAGTACACGAACAGATGGTCGGACATTCTCCTTCAGGATCTCTTGGTAGACAGCAGAATTCATAGTTCCTTTTATCACGGCAAGTCTTCCAGGTCCTGAAGCAGCAAAACAGCCCCAGACCATCACACTACCACCACCATATTTTACAGTTGGTATAATGTTCTTTTTATGAAATGCAGTGTTCCTTCTACGCCAGATATACTTGGACACACACCTTCCAAAGAGTTCCACTTTTGTCTCATCGGTCCACAGAATGTTGTCCCAAAAGTCTTGGGGATCATCAAGATGTGTTCTGGAGAAGTGAGACAAGCTTTGATGTTCTTTTTGCTCAGCAGTGGTTTTCTCCTTGGAACTCTGCCATGCAGGCCATTTTTGCCCAGTCTTTTCCTGATGGTGGAGGCATGAGCGCTGACCTTAACTGAGGCAAGTGAGGCCTGCAGTTCTTTGGACGTTGTTGTGGGGTCTTTTGTGACCTCTTGGATGAGTCGTCGCTGCGCTCTTGGGGTAATTTTGGGCGGCCGGCCACTCCTGGGAAGGTTCACCACTGTTCCATGTCTTCGCCATTTGTGGATAATGGCTCTCACTGTGGTTCGCTGGATTCCCAAAGCTTTGGAAATGGCTTTATAACCCTTTCCAGACTGATAGATCTCAATTACTTTCTTTCTCAATTGTTCCTGAATTTCTTTGGGTCTCGGCATGATGTGTAGCTTTTAAGGATCTTCTGGTGGACCTTACTGTGTCAAGCAGCTCCTATTTAAGTGATGCCTTGATTGTGAACAGGTGTGGCAATAATCAGGCCTGGGTGTGGCTAGAGAAATTGAACTCAGGTGTGGACAACCACAGTTATAGTATGTTTTAACAATGGGGGCAATCACTTTTTCACACAGGGCCATGATGGTTTGGATTTTTTTTCTCCTTTAATAATAAACACCTTCATTTACAAATTGCATTTTGTGTTTACTTATGTTGTCCTTGACTTTTGTTTAAATTGGTTTGATGTTCCGAAACACTTAAGTGTGACAAACATGCAAAGGAACAGGAAATGAGGAAGGGGGCAAACACTTTTTCACACCACTGTATGTAATAATTGTTACAGGCCTAGCTGGGTGCAGTATAGGCCATAAACCGCATCTGACAAAGTACACTTTAAACACATTTTTCCCAAAGGAAATGTTGTTCAGGTGCTCATTTTTCTCATAACTTCATTTTTAATCTCTTATCGATTGATATGAAAGGGGGCGTGGCTCAGCGTGAAAAAACGCTTTGACTGACAGCTTGTGAAACACAATGCCTTTCATTTGTGATTGACTGTATCCACCTGATGCTGCAGTCAGCTGTTCGTACAGACACTCAGGGATCTGCTTTGCATTTAGTCCGCCAAGTTCAATTGGACAGGGAAACTCCATATTAGGGTGTCTTTAAAACTAAAACCTTCACCTCCCACTGAAGTTATGACAGATTTTGGTTTTTGGTAACTTGAGTGAACCAAATGTGAAAAATCGTCAATAGTTTGGTTGATATTGATAATGAAAAAGAATGTTAGTCGCAGTCCTATTATTCTTTGTCATCTCTCATCTATATTATATTACAAAATTCTCATATGACTATCATGTTTACATTATGTAATAAATGAGCTTATAATGTGGTAATTACAGCAGGGAAAGAGTCATCTTACACAGCAGCCCAGATGTGACATATGTACAGTACAACAACTTCTATTCAATACATCTAACATAAATTAATAAAGAAAGAGACTACTTGCTGCACACTAGTTTTACGACAGTCGGCAAAAAAGATGTTTGTTTAACCATTTGTCATCTTTTATTTTGTTATTTTGGATGAAAAGTACTTGACCAGGGCATGAGTCATATTCACAGCGTCGAACAACTGTTCCAGGGAAGAGTTTCAGATGTGCGCAGGAAGCAGCGAGAGCCCAGCAGGCTTTAGGAAACCATGGAGATGGGATAGTAATTTGTTTGGTCAGTCTGTCCTTTTGACTGGGCTGTCTGTTAGCTTTACAGAACTTTGTTGCACTTTATATTCTACACGTCACCATATTTCTACTAACATGAAGGTGAGTCAATAATAATATTTTTTTTCAGTTGGGCTGAACTATTTATTTAATAAATTCAAGTGGGCAGGTGGTAGTAGTTCCATGTGAACACTATATTTAATTATTTTGTTATAAACTAGCTTAAATGAGCTGTTTTTTGTTAAGATAAGAGTGGTTTTCTAGTAGAACAGAGCTAAACTTTTTATTAACTGACTACAGTTTGTGTATCTCTTTCCAGGAGTAGTACACTATGGTACAAACCCAAAATTGCAAACATATTTCCATGAAAAACAACTGTAGTGTAAAGCCATATGTGAGAATTGAACTTCCATGGTGTCCATGGGCCCAGTACATTCAGGCACATTAGCGTTAGCTGTTAAGCAGGCCGCTCCTGTAGGGCAAAGGCATTGCTCGCCAGGTTATTTAGGTGAGACGTAATTTGAAGTCCATTTAATGTCGCATTGCTCTTACACCAAACTTTTTAGTAAAATATCCTTTATCTCTGCTTTATAACATTCTAATAGTCTGGAGCTGTGCTTTTTGTAGAGCTTGGGAGAGGAGACACAGGTCTTTGTTTGTAATGTAGACTAATGGTGTATGTAAAAAGTTGTTTCATCACTGCACAATATATCTGGCGTGCCATCTGAGCTAGGCACAATCAAACAAACAATGCACATGCAGATTTCAAAACAAGACAGAGATTTCTGTGGCACGCTAAATAGTCTGGTTAAAAAGATTCAAAATGCCATCAGTAGTCATTTAACCAAAGAGCTCTAATACCTCCAATATAACCACCTGACAGTACAGTAACTCTGTTAGTAACAGTACTAACCCGACAATTGTCATAAACTAAGCAAAACCCTTAGCATTGAGTACTGCGCTCTGCATACTGTGGTACACATAGCTGGTTTACTTGATCATATAAAGTAGGCCTATAATTACTGCTGTTGTGATAAAAATCATCATCACTCAATTCACTCTTTTAATAATAATAATAATAATACATTTTATTTAAAAGGCACTTTTCTCTGTACTCAAGGACACTGTACAGGGATACATAAGACATTTAAAAGCAGCAAAAAAATATAAATAAAAATAAAGAACAAAATAGAAACAACAGAAAGAGGCAGAGCAATTGACATCAAGTGGAATAGGCAGTTTTAAACAGATGTGTTTTGAGTTGCAATTTGAAATGGGGGAATGACTCAATGTTTCTGAGTTGGGGTGGTAATGAATTCCAGAGACAGGGAGCAGAGCAGCTGAATTCTCTGCTCCCCATGGTGGTGACCTGCCACCTTGCTTCCACACTATATGAAATTTAACTCCATATTATAGCTAACGTTACTTAATAAACTACAGTAGCATCTAGCAGGTGTTACATCAGCTGAATGATGGTTGTTGTTATGAACCATGCCGGTTGGTTGATTATATTTGTGCCGAATGAAAGGATGCTTTCTGCTCTGTCAGGCAATGCTTTCAGTGGCGTTTAGTGCATTGCAATATCTTGCTAACAAGTTAGTGAACATTAGGTTGAGAGATTTTTAAATGGGGTTTAGTATAGCGCGTTCTCTCAAGCTAGCTAGTCAATCAATTAATTTGTATTTGTCCCATGAAATCCTACGAGGTAGCTAAATTACCAGTGTTATCTCAACTAGTCGCTTTTATGTAGCTACCTACATGTCGTACATACAGAACCAGTAATGTAAGAGAACTTTAGCACAAACTTTTTTTGGACAAGATGCTACTAATTATAATCAAATAAAATACAACATACAAGCTAGCAAATTAAGATATAGCTAGCTAGCTGAAGTGGTGTTCTTACGATGTATAACATTACCTACGTATCCCCGTTGTAAGAATATGCATAGTTTACTACTCTGTTAACGTTATAACATCTTCATGTAAGATTCTAGGAGTAGCGTAAATTTACGTTATTTCGATAGACTGACGTTAATAATCCAAATATAACGTTAGCTAACGGTAATAGCAACGTTAGCTACAATGGAGTTATCAATACAGAAGCTAAAGCTATTCAACTGGCCGTGCATTTGTAATATTAAAGCCGACTGGACTGTATTCCTCCTGTAGTAGACGAAGTAACATTTTAAGTCTCTCAGTCAAAGTTATACATGTTGCTGCCTTAACTTTACCTTATTCATCCAGCCTCCATCAAAGAAACCCGCATGCAACTACGGCGAGTACTGAGGACCAAAACGGATTGAGACCGCGCTGTCACACACCATATCTTTCACTGCAATTCATGGTGGAACAGCCTTAGTGTAACAATGAAGACGTTAATTAAAACGTAATGAGAAAGCTTTGAGACATGTTAACATATATAGTATATAATAAACACCAGAGCTTATATTCAGTTGGGTAAATAATTCCCTTATATAATAGACTATAATGCTTGTATACAGAGTGAGATATGAGGACTCTAGGAATTCAATGGCTACCTATATTAAAATGAAATTATTATTGTTTTGACCTTTATCTAAGAAGGTATTTTCCATGAGTTTGAGATCAAATTTTCAAGTGTGAACTAAGAAGGCAAGAACCTAAAAATAACACAGAATACTAAAGTAAATAACATTAAAATATGGGCCCAATCAAAGTATCGTGGTGTGATAACTATGCTTTTAGTAACTATTTTTTAACCTCATTTTGATTTTAATATTGGCAGTACTTTTGCACTTTCAAATTTACAATATACAATTAACATTGTTTTTTATTTTTTATTTATCTCAACAAATTGTGTATAATGGGAAACCAAACTTCAATTTGATTACATTATTTTTATTTAATATGGGTAACAACAGAGTTCCACACAATGGTAATTTGCTAAATTCAGATTAGCCTACATGGTTTATAAGAGACAAAAAATTGTGGTCATATCATTTTGATAATTTAGGCTGTATACCCAAGTCTTTAGACTCTAAAGGCTTAAGACTTGAACCTTTCGCAGGTTTGTTCATTATAAGTCAGGTGTTGACGATGTATTGTATGTCACAATAATGTCACAATAACTATTTTAATCACACTAAAAGAACACGTCTCCTATAAACTGCAGCATGCTTCATTCGCCGGTTTTCCCCCGGGACTGGAAGGCAACATAATTACAGGATGGTTGCGGCCACCTGATTGGAGGCCCCGTGTGTCTGCTGTTCTCTTATTGGCTCTTTGCTTCTCGTGCTCTGTCTGCAGCCCCAGCCAGCCCAGCGGGTACAACAACCTGCGCGTGCGCTTACCCCTCTGCATTGTTAGGTTAGCCGAGATACAACGGAAATATAAGAGTAATAAGATAACTTCACTTTCAAAATAAAGAAATATAAAATGATGGACAAGAAGGAAAGACTATATTGTCATTGAATAGCTTGTCAGGTAATGAAGCTGTGCTTTATCTCAATTTCTCAACAGTTTGGCCTAAGCACAGGTTCCAGAATGTTGTGCTATGTCCCTGTAATGTTGAAAGTTAAGAGGGGCATCCTGGTAGCTCACCTGGTAGAGCGTGCGCTCCATGCTCAGTCCTTACCACAGCGGCCCAGGGCTCGAGTCCGACCTGTGGCCCTTTGCTGCATGTCTTCTCCCGTTCTCTCCCCACTTTCCTGTCTGCTAGTGTTCTATCCATTAAAGGATAAAAATGCCCACAAAAAAAAAATAGTTAAGTAAAAACTATCGTCCTAACCATGGCTGGTTCTACAGTTTTCACATGTGTGAAAATAAAATAAACTTTTATTAGAAAAATCGTGTTACTAACTGCTGCAGTCAGATACACATGGCAAACCAGCAGCACTAGTGTCTCATATACATTTTGATTGGTAGATTATGCTAAAAGATAAATACTGTTGTAAAGAAATGTGAGAGCAGTGACTGATGTATTGATTAACATGGACACTACAAAGAGCAGCCGTTACAGTTGTTTTACACAGCTACAAGGTCTGTTTTCTATGTCATGCATACATCAATAAACTTTAACATACACACCGAGAAGGGCTGCACTGCAGGGGTTTTATTTTGAAAGTCCGTAGCGGAACTTCTCTAGGTTATTGTGAGGTTTTTGACAGCCGGCGAGGCTTTGAAAGTCTTGAGTCCGAATTCAGTCCAGGAGAGACCATGTCCGCCGTCATAGGCAAACTGTACTCACCTCTACTCTCATTTAAAACTCATTATCCATGAAATAATAGTAACGCGGGGCCTGAAGGATGGCCAACTCGGTAAGTAGCCAGTTGGAGGATTTGCTTGCCAGTCCCCTCTAATGGAGTATATTTTTGGACATTTTGCTGTTTTGTCACACCGGAGGAGTCGGTGGTTTTTACTCCGTAACGAGGATTTTCAAGACGTAACGTTACAGCTAGCTAGAGCCGATAAGTGCCGCTATGTCCTTAGTGAACAGTGTTACGTTAACGTTAACGCAAAATTCCGCTCAGAAAACAATTTTAATATATTTCTACTTATCGCTTATCTAATGCGTAAATTAAGGCAATTTCCAATTAAGGTTACAGTCCATCCTTCAATTCGGCATGATGTTAAACGCAATGCATAAAGTAGCACGCAAAACGGGTAAAATGTCAACTTTTGTCAAGTTTGGTCTTGTAATTTAATTTAACGTTACAGTATATTTTAACTGTCATGTATCGCTAACGTTAACGTTACCCCATAGTAGAAAACAGTGGGAGCACATTTCAGTAGTTTTTGGAAAGGCTTACTGCTGCATGAGTGGAAACGTAATATGTTATATGCTTTATAATAGGCCTAATGTTACTTAGGCTAATAATTAAAAGTCGTAAGTCAGGTTCAAGTAGGTGTGTAACTTAGATTTGTCGAAAAGAAACGTTTCATTCACTTGCAGATTTTTGAGTGGAGTTTTAATGACGTTCTCGCAGGAAACAAGGACACAATGTAAAAACTGGAGTGAAAGCACCATATCAAAATAATAGAATTTCTTTAACTTCGGCGTTCGGAAGGCGTTTCTTTGGCTAGAAATTATTTCCGTATTCTGTCAAACACGTATGTTGGTTTGTTCAAAGTTTTTCTTGAATTGGAGCAGTTGCCCAACATGGTTTTCTTTGGCAGGGGGCTGTTCAGGTAAAACTCGAACTCGGTCATCGTGCCCAGTTCCGAAAGAAACCCACAGTGGAAGGCTTTACCCACGACTGGATGGTGTTTGTCCGAGGACCAGAACACAGCAATATTCAGCACTTTGTGGAGAAAGTAGTTTTTCACCTGCACGAAAGCTTCCCTAAACCAAAAAGAGGTAAGATACTTATATTCTGCTTTATTTAGTCCTATTGAATGTTTTCTTTAGAACTATTTCTTCACGCAACTGGCTCTCCTCTGTAGTGAGGGGGAAACCTGACCATATCAGCATCAAGCATCCTCAGGCTCACGTGTCCTTGATCCAAGTATTTCAGTCCCTGGAGCTGACTGACCTCTGACAGAATACAGTGGGCTTCCTTGGTTTTAAGTTCCTCTGTGATGTTGGAATAAATTGCTCAAATGCATTTTGTGGAGAAAAGTGTGTTTTGGTTCTGCGAGCAGAAACCGTAGTGCAAAGTGTTGGTACTATATAGTAGCGAATGAAACAAGTTATGTTTGTCTCAGAAGACAGAACGGAAAGGTTGAAAACAATGTTTAATGATGCAAAATGCATTTTATGGTCTGTTGTCTCTTTGGAGCATTTTAGTCTTTCTTTTAAATGTCACTCAGATGTGTTGGTTTGAAACATCATACCTGATGTTGCTTTTGGATATGAAACAGACCAAGCTTGTGTAGCTGCTTGATTTGGGTGCTGTGAAGCTACAGCAGAGACCATTGTCCATCTGAAATGAAGACAGATTCAGCAACTGCACAGCCTATTTCTCAGATCAAATGTTTTCTGAAACACGTTTCGTGAACTATTTTCGTGAAATAAGAGATCGTATTCCAAATGAGCCGCCATTATGGTCTGTTTTGTCAGTAGTGTCTCTCCTTCTTTTCACCATGGTTACATATGTGCGCCAGAGAGCACTCTCTCTTCCTATTGGTCAACGTCCAGGAACATGTCATAGAACATGTCACACTAGGTGGAAAAAGACAAACCATTGTGACATGCTAGACTTTCTGCGTGGTGGTGGTGAAGCGTCCCAGACGTCAGGTGGCTGATCTCTGATGTCACACTACCATAGGTAAGGAAACACGTTGGTTGGTCTGACCCTCATAATCAGGTACGACTGTGAACGTTTGTCTGCGGCTCTAAATCAGCCTGAGTTTGTTTAGTCTGATCCTGGCATAACGCTTGGCATCAGTCCATGGTGACTCCTCTTGTTGCTCCACATGGAATTTCATTAGGGCTTAGTTAAGGCGGCAGGCGCCTGTTGTTAAGGCGGCCGCCTAAACTGCAAAGTGCTGCGGGAAACCCTGCTTGCGATAAATGAACTGATATAGAGATGTTCTCAGTTCTTGTCTTTTCTGTTCTGCTGCTTTCAGTACTGCTTGTTGAATTTAAAGGCAGAGGCAGACAGACATGGGTGTGCTAGCTGGCTTAATTACCAATAGATTAGTGGTCTATCTATACAGTTAACGTTACTGATGAATTCGTGGGTTAGCCCAGAGTTGTTAAACGTAGTCAAAACCACTGAAACGATTTTGGAAACATTATTTTAAGGTACAAAAGAATCTTTGGTGTTGGATCGATCAATATTGAAATCAATCAATATCAATAAATAAGGTCTCTGTTGTATTACTGTGTTGCAAAGTGGCATGTAATCAATGACGAAACGATGCCATGTGGCAGAAAAAAAGTTGTATTACGTTTACTGAGTATAACTCCCCCACTAAAGAGTAAAGATGGCAGAAGGAGGGCAGCCACAGCAGCGTTTGGTGAGCAAAAAAGGCGAAACCAACTCCGTTGTCTTGAAAGCCTCGGGGGCTGATTTACCATGTAAACCGTGTGAATCATATGACAGCTACAGTCGCTTAGAAAATAGCGTTATGGGCACAGACTTTGATGAATTTACCAGACCTGCCTCTTGGCACGCATTTTGACCCTTAAGTACGCTTGTACAATTCGCTGCTCTCTATGTACGCATTTTGTTGCATCTGGCATTTCGCCGGTTTCAGTTTCTATGCAATCTACATCTATGACGTTGATTCTGCCGCTGAGCCACAGCATGTAAGTGGAGTGAAAAGCTTTCAGCCAATCAGAGCGCTGCATTTTAACCCTCCGCCCACCTACCCCTCCTAGCCAAATGCTTTGCACGTTCAATTCAATTCAAGCAAGCCAGGCTGGCCGGATAATAACTGTAGGCTTGCATGCCATGGCTGAACTGCCTCAAAAAAAGGTTCAGAACGATTTCTTATCGGGAGAGATGCCTTGCCTCCACATGTCCAGGCTACCTCATCACGCGTTATGCACCGTGTGCAACACAGACATCGACATCAGTCGCCAAGGGGCAACCGTGGGCAACAGGTAACGAACACAGTCCCATAAACAAATACTCCCCACCCCCCAAAACATAATGATATTAAAAATAAATGGATGATAAGAAAAAAAAATGTCCATAGTGTCCTTTGGTGATGGGAGTAACCCGTTACAATCCGGTGGTTGAAATGACTGCAGAGACGGATGCATTTGCGACATGGACATTATTTTCCGGAGTTTTTTACGCCGTGTTAAAACAAGCTGTCCCGTCACTGTTCCGTGGTCAGAGCCAGAACCAGAGACGGTAACTGACAACATCTGTGTCCTGTCAGTGTCGACAGCAATGTGACCGAGCAAATGACAGATAACATGTCAGGAATTAATGTTTAGTCTTGCTACACCTACACCTATCATTACATTTTATCAGCGGTGGAAAGTAACTTTAGCCTACCGTAAGCTACTTCGATTCAATTGTAAGGTGCTTTTAATTGGGTATTTGTTATATAATCCTACTTAGGCTACTTCTAGTCCACCACAATTCAGAGTCAAATAGACTATTGTACGTTTTACTTAACTATTTATTTTATAGCTTTAGTTACTTTGCAGCATTAGAATGATAATACAAAATAATATGAATAAGTTATGATTTAGTGGATAAAGATGAGACTTTGTTGACCCCGTGGTGAAATTCTAGAGATGGCCCGATACCATTTTTTGTTTCCCGATACCAATTCTGATACCTGAACTTGCGTATCGGCCGATACCAAGTACCGATCCGATACCAGTGTGTCATATATTTTATTATGTTTTAACAACTGTATACTACTATCCCTGTATGGATGTATATATTATTTCTATCTTTGTATGTCGGTCTGGCTCTAGTTAATCTCTTTGTGAAACATGAACAAACACAAACAACGAATGCCACAGAACTTTCTTTTATTATGCAGTTTGACAGTCGGTTATAACGGAAAACGAACATAAATAAACTACTTTTAACGTAGATTTTTTTTAGGGCTTTATTACGTGGTATCGGATCGGTGCATAAACTCCAGTACTTCCCGATACCAGCGTTTTAGGCAGTATCGGAGCCGATACTGGTATCGGTATCGGAACATCTCTATG
>NC_135873.1:18713614-18796114 GCF_031162955.1 Sander vitreus | reverse complement strand
TGTTTTGATTCACAATCAAAGGGGGAAAATAAAAGTTTTGTGTTTAATGTATTTTTGTTGATGTTGAAATGGATTTTAACTGCATAACTCTGTATAGCTGCATAGCTCAATGTGAGTCTACGGAGTTTTGCTTCCATTTACAGTCGCGCTCCTTTGATCTATTTTACAGTTCAGAAAGCTCCATTGTCAGTTTTGCCGAGAGCACAGCGGTCTAGCTGCTGAGCAGAGAGGGCAACTAGGCAGTCTGCTAACTTGTTGCAGTCTAAAATTCAACCGTTTTTGGGGATAAAGCTATAAGGTGAAACACTGCAGTAGTAATGTGTCCACCTCAGCTGAGAACAGAGAAATGTCCCCCCTGTAGGGTTGGTTACCTTTCGCATCTGAACAATATCGTTACCGGTACTTGGCGTGGTGTTCGGTCTCGGTATTCAACGGTACTTTTTTCGGTACCTTACTCTTACTGAAACTGTAATGCCTGATTGTAACAACTACAAAATTTGATTACAGTTAAAAAAAAAAAACTCACAACTACAACAAACACCCTCCCCACCCTATATGAACATTTTATCTCCCTAAAATAAAAAAATATTTGGACAGTTAAACATTTAAAAACACGCACTCAGTAAAGCTCAAACATAGATCAAACTACTGCTACCACTACTAAGTAGTTCTCGTGTAATTCTTTTTAAGAAAGACGCATGTCAACTCTTTCAGGTAAGAGCCGCGCCCGCTCAACACTCACTGTGTCCCCAGCTGTTGAGAACACCCACTCTGAGGGTGTGGAAGAAGCCTGAACACAAAGATATTTGTTTGCAAGCTTGCGTTGCTGTGCAGTCCACCTGAACGGTTAGCTTGCTGTAAATAATACGTCATCTCGTTATTACTTTCAAGGTCGGCACAATAAATTCTGTCATTTTGCTTGCTGAAACAAATCGGCTGACTGAAGAGTGTGCCCCCGCTACAGCCTCACTGATTCCTGGGGCTCAGTCTGGTCTGCTCCACGTGCCTGTGGGGCTAACACTGAGCTACACTGGCCGCCTGGCTGCATCCAGGGGCAGCAGCTAGCTAACAGGAGCTAACTGACCTGCCCAGCGTTAGCAGCATTAGCGGCGGTGATTTCACAAACTAACCCAGAAAATATCAGACGGGATGTTGTCGTGTCTCGTCCTACCTCCAGCCTTTAGCTGAGAGAGGTTATTTCTGAATAAACCTGAATGCCTCACAGGCTAATTCACATCCAGAGTCAACGGCAGCTAACAATAATAATAATGGGGATGATATTAACGTCTGGCCGGCCTTTGAGCTCTCCGAGCAGCATGTGAGGAGGAAAATACGGCGGGATGCTGCGGGATGTCAAAGTTGGCAAACAAACAAACAAGCAAGGTACGAAATTTGGCACCATTTTGATTTTATGTGAACCAATACTCGGTAATACCGATGTGAAAAAATGTGATGACGGTAATGATGTCATCACCGCAGTAGTGTCACGTGGCCGCTGGTTATCATCACAGCCCTAGATGTCACCTTGGACTTTTAAAATGTTTTGACATTTATAAAGCTGCAATGATTAGTCGATTGATTAATCTGCAACTATTTGGATAATCAATAAATCGTTTTTCTTCTCTTTTTTTTTATAGCTTTATTGTTTGTACCAAAGCAGTGACAGAGATTCTCCTTCGTCAAGGCTCATTACATCACTCATCAAATTGATCTGAAAGATTCACATTCCCAGTTTTTTGTCACAATCCATAAAATGTATATAATTGTGAATTTGAAAAAACGAAAATCTGATGCTGCTGGTTTTGTTTGTAACTTTCTTTATATTCATTTTATCAACACAAAATATCTCTCAAACTGACATTTATACATGTATCTAAACATTTGAGACAGATTTTGGTGCATTATATACTCAAGTGTGAATGTAGACCATGAAATGTGGTACATTTGTAAAAAATGTGCTTCAACTTCACAGATTGGCACCAAGCAAAATTAAACAAACATCATAAATTTAGCAAAAAGAATTTTCAGTAGGTACTGTGTAATCACAGAAAGATAAAATTATAAGCACACTTTGGCCCAAGTTGGCTGAAATGACTCGAAATGCTACCCTGTCCCCCTAATTTTGAATGCTGCAAAAAGAACAATAGATTCTTTACAGCTCAAAATCAACTTAAATTATATATATGTATATATGTATCATCCCTATCCCTATCAGAGCCATCATCCCATGAAGGTCTTTCTTCTGTTTCTGTGAAACATTTGCACAATTTTGGCAACGACATAAATCAGTACAAGACAGTCTTGCAGACATACAGGAACATCTTCCAGTCTCACATTTGCTATGCTTGCAACTGCAGTGGACTGCCTGCAGCACACTTTCAGGGGCAGGATTTCTAGTCATCCAGGGCACTGTTAACTCACCATCCTCGAGGTGCCATCCATTGCCAACGGGTGAAGGGGCACACAGTATATCTTTCAGAGAATGTCTCATGATGGCTGCTTGGTAGTTTGCCCTTTTGCAGTGTTGGTAAAGGGCGTCACTTGTCGGTGGCATGGATAGTTCTGGCAAAGCTGACGACGCCATGCAGAATGCTTTGTGTCTTGCATCGTTCACATTTTTGGCAGATGACTGGCCATACAGGTGGCACACATATGTGCAAAATTGCTCAAATGTAGACTTGTCTAAGTTAAAACTGCTACCCAGATTTGTAAATGCAGTCAGATATTCCTCTTTCTCACAAGCAACAGAAAATGCCTTTCTTTTGCCTTTGCCATAAAAGGCACTTGTAGAGTCACAACCTGAGAAGGTATGGATCCCAATAAGTGCCAAACAGACACTTGTGCCAAGAGCTGACGACACCATAGCTAAGTCAATGAGTTTTGTTTTGTTGCCAACCCCCGTGAAAAAATACAACCTACATGGTAAATCTGGCTGCAGACTTAAAGCAATCACTGCCACATCAGTATCAGGGCTCTTGATGATTACAGTTTGATGTTCCTGTGCAGCATGTTGTGCATGTAAAAACAGCCTGGTGTCACATTCCTCATGATCACATGTCAGATCTTCAACAGCACTGAGAGTTTGTAAACCCTCCATTACAGTCACGCAGTGACACAGGTCTCCATGTGCTATGTACAAGCTTAAGTCCTTACCCATAGTGGTAAGATCAGCCTCTCGCCACACAACCTAGAGGAATTCTGCCAGTGCTTCTTTGTTTGTTCCCTCTGATAGAAACTTTTTCCATTGTGTTGGTGTCTTCTGATCGCGTCCATACATTTTCACCAGTTGTGTACCACCACCAGCTCTACGTGACCATTCTAGGTTTTTAATACTCATTTTCAGATACTGGTCAATCACAAAGTCTATCCGTGTACAGTTATGTTTTAGAGCAAGCTTGACTATGTACTGCAGTATGGTCTCTGCAAGCTCTCTAAAGGTACTTGGTATGGACCGAATGGCTTGAATGACTGCCATGCCATCAAAGAGAATAGCTCCATCTGTCTGAACTTTGTCAACTAAACAGTCTCCACCTTTGGTTTCCAATAAATCCATTAGAGCTGATTTGTTTGTTTTAACAAGTGATCCATCAGCACTGGCTAAAGGATATGACACAGTTCCCAAGGAGTAAGACAGAATTTCCCGCAGGTCTATCTTTCTACTTTGACCTATGACCAGTAATCTGGAGAAAAGTTTCTTGTCGGCACGTAGAATCACTTCCTTGCCTGCTGCAGATTTCTTCTTTGTCTTTGCTTGGTCACTAAAGGTCTTCAGTTTTTGTGTTTTAATGGGAGCAAATATGTCAACTGATGGTGATAACAGTCTTTGGTCCATAAACTCTTTGACAGCATTTTCCCCCTTTTCCGGAGCTGTGAGCAAATCCCTCATGATTTCTTCAGCTGCCACTGTCCCAGAGCTAAGACACACAATGCCATCTTGGTGTGTGTCAAAAGGATTCAGCATGGAATCTAGGGTGGAAATGATTCTGGTCACAGCCTTTTCATCAGCATGAATTCGTGTACTGTCAAGGTCTTTTTGTTTTCATTATATCGGGAGATTTACCTGCCTCACATTGTCTTGCTATGGCAGCCCTTTCATGTTGCAACAATATCCAGCGATATACTGCAGCTCGTTCTGTGTTAACCCTGTGAAACCACCCTTTGTCTTGGAATCTCTGTTGCATGTTTGCTCAATGGCCTGGTCACAAGCAATCGAGGCAAATCCATGGACACTTTGACGTTGGACAGTCCACGATTATTATGAATTCCCTTTTTGTGAGGAAAAAAAATGTTGCATAAACGTTCTTTCCAAAGCTGCCAAAGACATCGTGGTATTTAAATTACCTGTAGTTTGAAGCATCAAGATCTTCATGTTTTTTCACCAGATTTAAAAAGATCCTTCTTAGCTGAGTCATTGTCAACACCTCTTGGTTTACAATTATTCTATGGCGGATGATCCTCTCACAGAAGATCTTGTAGCTGGCATCGAAGGTTGGCTCATTTCTGAAAAGAAATCAAAAAACAGAAAAGATGTATTACTTTATGTGCCATAACAATTGCACAATGGCTTCAATTTTAAATGTAGTATAAATAGTAGCAAATCAAAAGCTGACAAAGTGATGAGATATTTAGGGGTCCAAGCCCGAGTCTGCAAGAACGGGCAATAGCAAAGCTATGTCGTTTTTACAGCAGGGCTGTAGAACCCTATTGTTTTTCTACTGATTTTTATTATTCTTCTCCGCCTAAAACTCCGACTACAGCCTAAATCGTACATGGTGGGGGGTTGGCATTTTCAGGAATGGTCCAGAACTCCGCAAGGACCTCAGGCGCAACAATTGACCCACTTCCACCACTAGGTGGCGCTATAACGCGTTTGACCCTATAACTCCCACACCGTACACTGTACATTCAAAAACCATACATCCACGCATTCCCTGGATCCAACTGAATCACGTGATATAGGCCACGCTCATTTCCGCCTCGCGATTTATGAAAAACCTACTTTTTCAAACTCCTCCTAGACTGTGCGACCGATCGGCACGAAATTTGGCAGGTAGCATCTCCAGATGGGCCGGACAAAAAGTTAATAAAAAGAATTTTGATAGGATAAAAATATTACACACAAACAAATTTGTGTAGCTAACTATGAAAACACCAACTTTGCCATATCTCGGCCAAAATAAATGCCATCTTTAGATTCTTGTTTACCATGACCCTCTGAAGGTCACCCACGCGTTTTACAAAAATTGGCCACTAGGGGGCGCTACAAGTACAAAAAGTTTATATCTCAAGAACCCCTCATCCGATTTTTACAAAATGTGTTGGGTACCATCTAGGGCCACTCCTGAGCTCAACCCTAGAGTGGGGTACTGAGGGGTCAAAGTGGGTGTGGCCTGTGGGACCCACGTCTAAATTTACTACTTGCGCTAACGTGAACAACTTTAAATTTCAGGGTAGATATACAATGGGTCATGGACCACACCTACCAAAAATTACACATGTGGACCACTAGGTGGCGCTATAATGTTTTTTTGCCTTTAACTCCCACATTACACATCGCACATTAAAAAGCCTTACATCCACGTGTTCCTTGAATCAAGCTGAATCACATGATATAGGCCACGCCCATTTCTGCTTAAATTTCTTTCCGCAATATCTCGCAATGCGCAAAACCAACTTTTTCGAACTCGTCCTAGGCCGTGCGACGGATCAGCACGAAACCTGGTACGTAGCATCTCCAGATGGACGTGACCAAAATTTACTCAAGGAATTTTGCTACGTTAAAGTATGTGCATTTGACGACCAAACAAATTTTCCTAGCTAGCTACCACACACGTATCATATATCTCGACCAAATTAAATGTTATCAGCAAGGAACTTGAGATCATTGTTCAACATCCCACTACGATGCTCTGTACCAAATTTGGCAAAGATCGGCCTTTAGGGGGCGCTATAAGCAACGTTTATTTGTTTTGGCCAATAACTCAATGCATTTAAATGGGAAATTTGCAATTGCAATATCTCTGCCACAGTAAATGCAATCAACACGAAACTTGTGATTATTATTATGATAGTTCGGCATGCCGCTCTGAGGCTCTGTACCAAATTTGGAGAAGATCGGCCATTAGGGGGCGCTATAATCAACGTAGACGAGTTTTGGCCCTTTTACTTTATGTTAATGCCATATTTGCAATGGGAATGTACCACAGACCTTGCAGCTCACACGTCTCAATATTTACTGATGTTTGCCTCCTTCCGGTAGGTTTGGGTTTTTACTTTTGCGTGCTCCCCTGGTTTTTTTAATAAACAAACTTCTTAACCCACCTGACAAAGTTTCTACAACCTTCACAGTGGACAAATGCAACTCTTTTCTCTCACTTTTTCAATCCAAAATCAACACCATTCATAGGTGCCGATACCGTGCAATTAAACATTGCAGTTGGTGCTAAGTGGAGCGTCTGTCATTGTGTGATTGGTTATGTTGGTGTCATTGATTCTTAATTTCCCACGAAGCACCCACTGAGGAAAACATAAATCGGCGCCTATGACGCCATTTGCAACAACTTGACCACCTCCCCTGCTCCTTCAACCACCACACCTGCCTCCCCCCTCCACCCTCTCGGTCACTCTCTCATTTCTCTCTGCTTTCCTTTGCGGTCAGGGGGGTTAAGAAGTTTGTTTATTGTAGAGCATTCTTAAAGGTGGTCTGTATATGCATGGAGGTGAACTGTTGACCGCAACGCGCCTCTCGATACTTACCGACGTTTGCCTCCCCACCTCCTGGCTTCGGGTTCCGCTTTCGCACGTTCCCCGGGGCGTCGGGGGCGACTGGCGTAACTGCTTGCAGTTCTAGTTTTTTTTTTTTATATTCTTCAGCAAGAAAATTATTTTTCTTCTACCTTAACAAATCATTAAACATTTTGAATTAATGGTGCAATTGTTGTGCAGTCAAGTCTGTGTTTACAGACAAATCGACAATATAGATGGTCAATGCTTTACTTTTGAAATGTGAAAATGTGAGGGAATTATTAATTATAATTTAATAATGCAATATAATAACTCCCTGTTCTTCTGAGGTAACTGTTGAACTGGACTTTAACAGGACTTGTGGTATTGCACCTCCAGAGAGAGAGAGAGTCTTTGTCTCGAATATGTACAAGAATGCTAGTGTCTTCCTTCATCTCAGCGGATTTCAGCAACTGGCCTGTAAATAAATAAATAAAAACTAATGAAACAAATAAAAAAATAAAAACCATTATGCAAAAACTGCATTAATACTTAACAATATTGAGCGTTCTGGTTATAGCTGTATGCAAAACAATGCAAATCAGACTGACTGTAAAATAAACATTTAAATAAATTATGTAATTGAAAGTGAGCCATGGTACCCAGCATAAGGGAATAAAAGTTCAAACGTGTGTGTGTGTGTGTGTGTGTGTGAGTGTTTTGTTTTTACGTACCTGCTGACAACGTTTCTGCCTGTGAAAGATGGTCCTTCTGGCATTTGCCTCCCACAGTAATGTACTTGTCCGTTTTCTTACAAATTATGCACAAGGCAGGAAGCACAGGACCATCACAAGCTACTGGCAGGCCGGTCCTGGACCTAAGTTTCTTTATCGGACATTCAACTGTAGCGGTACTAACGTTACTACCCGATGGCACAGACTGGCCTGGATCTTGAGCTTCAGGACACTGTGTGGCCTGTTTGTCGGCCGCATCCATGCGCTTTTTGTCAATGAAACGCCTGTAGCCAGTGGAGTGAAACCCAGCGTCCTCGGGAACTCGATTTCTAGACAATGTTTGTATGTTTCTGCTATTCTCTGATTCTCACCTTGCAAGCCAAGCCACCGTTTGACGCAGTTTCTGAATGTATCCCACCGTGTGCGTGTAAAATCCTTTGTTTCTTCTTACTTTATGGACGTGAGATGCATGTAGCATTGTTTAAAAAATTTTTTACGGACTTTTGAAGGAGCTCTGGCCGTAATTTCCTCTTCTTCACTACTCGATATTGACAACTCGGGCGCAGACATCTTGGACTAATGTTTACCTGTGGGAAGCACGTGATGATTGTTCCGCGAAGCCTCATCACTGATGATCAAAATTAGGGCTGTCAAAATAACGCAAAATAAAAAAAAATAACGCAGATTAATCCATTCCATATTGACGTTTGACCCAGAGCCATTCTAGCCACCATTCGACTGTAAAATGAAGGAGGGAGACGAGAATGTGCTGCCTGGATCATTAATTGGAACATTTACTTGTAAAAATCTTCTTCCTGCCAACCCTGGCTACCAAAATCTGGTGCCACTGATATGTCTGCGCTTCTCTCTGATGCTCTGAATACGATACAGGCAACACAAACACCGCTGCACATGACGCTAGTTAACACTATACTCGACAGCAGCTAACGTTAGCCTACCGCTAGCTAGTAGCTGGATTAAACACGGTTAAAATGCTGACAGCTAACGCTAAACGGTGTAAAGTTTGACTGTGTTTTACTGTAGAGGATTCAACACCGGTATGTAACAATCTGCAGCTGCCGTCGGAAAAAACAACACAGATGGTGCGTTCAATGAAACTGGTAAACTACAGTTTCGTGGTGCATTTGAAGTTATTGTAAATGTCCATTTCCCATCTGGTGGTTGTTTTTGTCGTTCAACAGCAATTTACTAGTGAAATAAGTTATTGTTATACATTATTATTAAATCATTTAATGTTGACCATATGGCCTTAGCAATAAACAAGCCGTTCTTTAATGTCACCGACTGTTGTTTAGTACCCTTCTTTTTTCTTTTCTTTTTTTACTTTCTTAAAAAGTATCGGTTCAGGCACCGTTAATTATATATGCGATTATTTCGATTAATTAATCACAGAGTATGTAATTAATTAGATTAATTTTTTTAATCGATTGACAGCCCTAATCAAAATATGATTACGCGAGGAAAGAACTATTGCCGACTTTTAACAGTAATAAAAAATAAACTGCAGGATTACAAATGGAGAACTTTTATTTTCTCGCCCAAAAGCAATAGATCTTTTTATTAGAATGAAAATTATTTTGTGCCCCATATATGGGAACGGGATTAAACGTAAAACGTCTTCACCTTATGGCCTAAAAGTCAGTTCTAGTGTTTTAGTGTAGCCAGGCTTGTGTTTGATGCTGTCAGTACTACCAGTCTTACTGCGCTGGCTACACACATGCAGGATACTCACTCTCTTCTCTTCTCTTTCTGGCCACAGTGTTAATAAGTTATATGTTTGCAGCTGTTGAAGGTTACACTTCCTCACTTTAGAAGGAAGCTTTTTACTCACATGCATGGCCCACATGGTGACTCACCATCCACGCTAAAATCAAATGGGAGGCATTTTAACAGGTCATAAGCACAAAGTAAATCTGTCAAAGGGAATTGAGTGCTAACATTTTGTTTTCAGACCTACAGTCTATGCTGTGTTTGGAGCCTATAGATCACCTTTTACTTCTTTTCTTTTTTTTACAGCAGGAATATTTGTGCAGTTAAGCTATTGTAGTAGAAAGTAGCAATTGTTGGTTACATACTTACTGTGTAGCCTTGGAAACCTGATATTTAGTGTGAGGAGTGGGACGGCACTGGGACAAAAGAGCCAATCTCAAACTAAATGGACTGACCCATTATTTTTACTTCTCCCGGTTTCACCTATTTTGGCAGTACAATGCCTGAATTTATTTTGTCATTTCATTGTTTTAGGATAAGAAACTAAAACAAAATAGAATCCTTAAAAACTCTGCTGAGATACCACCTTACATAACTGACAGCAGTGTTTGATATATGGAAGTTAGGTGTGTGAACTTAGCTTCATGATTCTGTGAAAAGGACGGCAGCAGGAAAGCGTTTATGTGGACCAGGGATTCCCAATGGCCTGTAGGATTTCAAAGAAAGGGGGTTAGTGAAAAGAGGGAGCTATAATCATATTTCAAACTCCCCTGTACAGATTTAAAATTGCAATGAAATCTAAAATTGCCACTTGGCTCACATGCAGGTTCAATTTAAGAGGCGTCCATTGTTTAGTTTTGTGTCAGCCTTGCTTTATTTTCTCTTGAAAAGATGCTGACGACAGGTAGGCTCATATGGCATGCTGATAGAATTTCAAACTGCTTTTTTCACATCAGTTGTTTTTCATATTGCTCCAAAGACTGTTCTTCTTATCAACATGTCACACAAAGTGTAGCAGTCAAAACATTGAAAGCAGTTAGAATGAGAAAGTAATACCACGCTCTCAGTGATTTGTTGTGCAGCCCCAGAGAAGCTGCCAGACACACATTAAGATTAATGACAAATCAGTCAGTAAAGCTGCTACTGTGCTTCATTATTGCCATGCGGTTAACGGGCCATCGTTGAGGTGTTGCCATGGAGACGGCCTAATGGCAATGCCGTTTAAACAAATGGAGGTAAAGAAGCTCTTTGGAACCAGTGAAGGGGTGCTATTTTGGCAATAGGCGGCAGCGGCTCATGCTGCTTAAGCACCTCATTTAGAGCCCCGGCTGCCATTTAATCTACTCTGGAGATGGCATCTCTTCAAAGGTGTTTGTGATATTTCAGAGGATTGTCATTTTTATGGAAAGTTGTAAGACGGTGTAATGGAAAAGAAATGGGCAAGCTTGGTGAAAAGATTCAAATTTGTGGTCTGTGCAGTGCAGGAAAAATACACAGGAGCCGAGGTTTTTTTTTCTGTTTTCTAAGACCAAGGTGCTCTTTCTTACAGGGGAAAAACACTTGAAACCAAGACTTCTCCTGCTTGAAAAATAGGGTGTTGATGTTATGTGCTCACAACGGCCAGCTATGTAACACATGCCACTATATTGATGAGGACTGGCGGGTTACATTTAGCAAAATTGGGCCCAGTTGTCACAACTTCAAGAGAAGCAGTGTCAGAAATAGGCTGGAACTCACCGGTACCGAGTCCACATGAGTACCGTTACTTCTTAAAGCGTACCGCCACCTCCTGCGGTGAGTAGGTACGTAGGTGCGTCTCTCACATAGCATCTTAAAGCTGAGAAAATGGCTGAAAAAATATTTCTTTTAACTTGGATTGCTGTATTGGATAAACATATTATTATAACCCTGACCACTGTGCCACCAGCCGACACAGGAGGACACCTGTGATCCAGTGCGCAGCCCACAGCCGGAGGATAATCCGTCCACCTCACGCTCACCAAATCCCCCACACCAGACCAGCAAGCCGCGGCGTTATACGGCGAGTTCAGCCGAGGCAACAGTAGCGTTTGTGGCAGACAAACATTTTGACAAGAGGATTGTAAAAGAAGTAGAAAGCGTGCGCTGCAGGTCAACAGAGTTTTGCTGTGTTCGCTGCTCCTCGTCACCGGGGGCCAACTGCTGACTGCTCAGTGACACGCGAGCGATCGCTCCAAACCTCTTTCAATTCATCTTCTCCATCCCTGCACCATTTATACAATAATAAGCTATACTCTTTTAATGTCCGTCTTAATCAGTTGCATGTTTTCATATAAAAGGAGCTTTATACAAAACCTTATCACAGCTGAATATTTCATCATTGTAGTGTTAGAGCCTATGTGGTCTTGATTTGGGTGGTCATTTACATTTCAAAAGTTGTAGTTCTTCAAGTAAATTATAGCACACCACAGAAACCACGAGCCAGAGTGGCTGGTGAGCAAAAAAGTTAACGTCAAGCCCTGAATGTATGTAATAAAATGCATACACAACACATTTTAAGTGATATATTACCAAGATGTGTATAAATAAGGGCTGCACAATTAATCGCAATTGTATCGAAATCGCAATATGGACTAGTGCAATATCCAAATCGCAGGGGGGCGCAATATTTGTTAATGGCAAAATATGTGTCAAACCATTCTGAATGAAGTATTGTGGTGCTGCAGAGATGTCCCGGCCTACAAATCGTATACTACAGACTAAAGGAAAAAAATCTTTGTTTGGTACAGATCCTTGCAAAAATCACACTATAATGATTTTAATTTCTTTCAATGTTAATAATTTTCAATGAAAATGAGAATAATGATACTAAAATGATCATTCCCAATTTCGTGAATCATATCGCAATCACAATATCAGTCAAAATAATCGCAATTAGATATTTTCCTCATATCACAGAGGTTCAGTCCTCGATGCAGTGGGTTCGGTTCCGACCCGTGGACCTTTGCTGGATATCATTCCTCCTCTCTCTCCCCATTTATGTCTAAAGCTGTCCTGTCAGAAATAAAAAAATAAATATATATATATATATATATATACAGTCAGGTCCATAAATATTGGGACATCGACACAATTCTAATCTTTTTGGCTCTATACACCACCACAATGGAGTTGAAATGAAACGAACAAGATGTGCTTTAACTGCAGACTTTCAGCTTTAATTTGAGGGTATTTACTTCCAAATCAGGTGAACGGTGTAGGAATTACAACAGTTTGTATATGTGCCTCCCACTTTTTAAGGGACCAAAAGTAATGGGACAGATTAACAATCATAAATCAAACTTTCACTTTTTAATACTTGGTTGCAAATCCTTTGCATTCAATTCCAGCCTGAAGTCTGGAAGGCATAGACATCACCAGACGCTGGGTTTCATCCCTGGTGATGCTCTGCCAGGCCTCTACTGCAACTGTCTTCAGTTCCTGCTTGTTCTTGGGGCATTTTCCCTTCAGTTTTGTCTTCAGCAAGTGAAATGCATGCTCAATCGGATTCAGGTCAGGTGATTGACTTGGCCATTGCATAACATTCCACTTCTTTCCCTTAAAAAACTCTTTGGTTGCTTTCGCAGTATGCTTCGGGTCATTGTGCATCTGCACTGTGAAGCGCCGTCCAATGAGTTCTGAAGCATTTGGCTGAATATCAGTAGATAATATTGCCCGAAACACTTCAGAATTCATCCTGCTGCTTTTGTCAGCAGTCACATCATCAATAAATACAAGAGAAGCAGTTCCATTGGCAGCCATACATGCCCACGCCATGACACTACCACCACTATACTTCACTGATGAGGTGGTATGCTTTGGATCATGAGCAGTTCCTTTCCTTCTCCATACTCTTCTCTTCCCATCACTCTGGTACAAGTTGATCTTTGTCTCATCTGTCCATAGGATGTTGTTCCAGAAATGTGAAGGCTTTTTTAGATGTTGTTTGGCAAACTCTAATCTGGCCTTCCGGTTTTTGAGGCTCACCAATGGTTTACATCTTGTAGTGAACCCTCTGTATTCACTCTGGTGAAGTCTTCTCTCGATTGTTGACTTTGACACACATACACCTACCTCCTGGAGAGTGTTCTTGATCTGGCCAACTGTTGTGAAGGGTGTTTTCTTCACCAGGAAAGTATTCTTCGGTCATCCACCACAGTTGTTTTCCGTGGTCTTCCGGGTCTTTTGGTGTTGCTGAGCTCACCGGTGCGTTCTTTCTTTTTAAGAATGTTCCAAACAGTTGATTTGGCCACACTTAATGTTTTTGCTATCTCTCTGATGGGTTTGTTTAGATTTTTCAGCCTAATGATGGCTTGCTTCACTGATAGTGACAGCTCTTTGGATCTCATATTGAGAGTTGACAGTAACAGATTCCAAATGCAAATAGCACACTTGAAATGAACTCTGGACCTTTTATCTGCTCCTTGTAAATGGGATAATGAGGGAATAACACACACCTGGCCATGGAACAGCTGAGCAGCCAATTGTCCCATTACTTTTGGTCCCTTAAAAAGTGGGAGGCACATATACAAACTGTTGTAATTCCTACACCGTTCACCTGATTTGGATGTAAATACCCTCAAATTAAAGCTGAAAGTCTGCAGTTGAAGCACATCTTGTTCGTTTCATTTCAACTCCATTGTGGTGGTGTATAGAGCCAAAAAGATTAGAATTGATGTCCCAATATTTATGGACCTGACTGTATATATATAAATAAACTGATCTCCAGTCAGTAACAAAACAAAAATGCTGAAAATAAAAGGAGAGAAATATCTGCCTGTACCTCTTTGAAAATATTTAGGTAACTCAAAGTTAAATGTAATCACTGTTTGAACATTAATATCTAAATATTAATCGTAATTATCTCTAGTCTGTAACAGCAACACACAATGCAGACTAAAGTGCAGTGAGTATGGCACTACCAGCCATAGTGATCCTGATCACACAGGAAGCAATTTCTCACCATTAGCAACTCCTACTCTGATCCATCTCCGGTCAGTGTACTTCATACTCGGATCAAATCTATCTATTTATATGGTGAACAAGACGCTCTGTGTAGCCGTGAACCCAGGCTTGGTGACCGTACTAAGGGGCATTATGTCTTTGGCGATAAACTCAGTTACTGCTTGAGTAATTTTCTTGTTCCGTTTTAAAGTACGTTCATGTGAAGTAAACATTACGCTTTCAAACATTTCGGTGAGTGATGCCTGGCGGGTGGTATTTAGATGGCTTTGTGTTTTTGTCTTGTGCTGATACAGGTTTGTATTGTTACCCCGTGAGGTAGCATTTATTATTGTTAAACGTGCATTGATTAGGTCAAAAAAACAACCTCAACTTGTTAGTGGCTGTGATCTATTTTTGTGACTTGCCCCATCTTGACTGCTTTGTATAGAAAGATTTACAGTGGAAAGTTAACCTCAGCTATACCCATAGGTGAGTCTTCACTCACTGAATGAATCTGAAGAATCTGAGAATATTTCTCTGTGTGAGGTTTTCAGATGTGTTGTCTTATTTGCCATCCAAAGGGCTCCTTACTGCCCCCTTGACTTTCATCATTTGGAAGCTATCTGAAGCTTTATGTTTACACCTCCTTTCTCAGTTTTTTCAAAAGGCCTTCTCTGAAACATAGAAAATCACTTACTTACACTCACACGTACTTATAGTATTTCCTTTCTTTAAAGAAAGAACGTTCTGTTCTGTTAACCGGATTGTCATCAGTGTACACACACACACACACACACACACACACACACACAGATTGATGCCTTAATGATTGGGCCAACATGTTAGCCTCTGGCCATCTCCTGGGCTCTGTGGAAAGCTTGCATGAAACCTTTTAACTCCCCTCATCCTCCGCTCAGGCTTAATTTGTGGCTTGTGTGCACATACCACATAAGTCAAGTCACTGCAGTGACCTATACATAAGATACAGATTGTCATGCTGAAATATGTCTCAGAAGCTGCAGTGCATTCCTTTCCTCTTTGCTGTGGCTTTGCTAATGATCTCCCTGAGCTCTGATGATACCAGTATTGATATCCTCGCAGGAGATGAAGGATGCTTTCTGGTACATGTGTGCATATGTGGTTTCTTTTGTTTTATGCCAAAAGATAGTGACATCATCATAACTTCATTTAGTGAAATACCAAATGACGTTTTAAAGAGAAGGATGCCACATTACAATTAGGTTAAGGATGCACTTCAACAGGCGATTACAATTCTGGAATACTTTTTAAATTCATGACTTTCCCAAAAAAGATGGAGTAGAAACTCTTGTATGACAAGCTTTTGAATAGCAGCCTAACATTTCATAAACATTTAATGATTTCTTCTGACATTAGTGGATACGCTCCCTCTGGTTCAGGTGAGGCGGGAAACCGGGGTTTGACCCATACAGAAACAAAGGGTGACTTTTAGCACTGGGGCAGCCAATAGCAAAGTGAATATTGGACCTGTATTTGTCAGAAAAACGACTCCAATAGTATGATAATGTTGCCCTGTGTCTGCTGGTTGTCCATCCATCCATCTTCGGCCGCTTATCCGGTATTGGGTCGCGGGGGGAGCAGCTCCAGCAGGGGACCCCAAACTTCCCTTTCCCGGGCCACATTAACCAGCTCCGACTGGAGGATCCCGAGGCGTTCCCAGGCCAGGTTGGAGATATAATCCCTCCACCTAGTCCTGGGTCTTCCCCGAGGCCTCCTCCCAGCTGGACGTGCCTGGAACACCTCCCCAGGGAGGCGCCCGAACCACCTCAACTGGCTCCTTTCGACGCGAAGGAGCAGCGGCTCTACTCCGAGCTCCTCACGGATGAATGTGCTTCTCACCCTATCTCTAAGGGAAACGCCAGCCACCCTCCTGAGGAAACCCATTTTGGCCGCTTGTACCCTGGATCTCGTTCTTTCAGTCATGACCCAGCCTTCATGACCATAGGTGAGGGTAGGAACGAAAACTGACCGGTACTTTTACAGCTTTGCCTTCTGGCTCAGCTCTCTTTTCGTTACAACGGTGCGATAAATTGAATGTAATACCGCACCTGCTGCGCCGGTTCTCCGACCAATCTCCCGCTCCATTGTCCCCTCACTCGTGAACAAGACCCCAAGGTATTTAAACTCCTTACCTGGAGAAGGCACTCCATCGGTTTCATGCCTCAGATTTAGAGGTGCTGATCCTCATCCCAGCCGCTTCACACTCTGCTGCGAACAGATCCAGTGAGTGCTGAAGGTCACAGGCCGATGATGCCATCAGGACCACATCATCTGCAAAAAGCAGCAATGAGGTCCCCAGCCCACCGAACTGCAACCCCTCCCCACCCCGACTACGCCTCGATATCCTGTCCATAAATACTACAAACAAGATTGGTGACAAAGCGCAGCCCTGGCGGAGGCCAACCCTCACCTGAAACGAGTCCGAGGTTCGACTATCGGCCAAACCCTCCTTTCCAGCACCTTGGAGTAGACTTTACCAGGGAGACTAAGCATTTCTGGATGGATCTCATCAATCCCTGGGGCTTTACCACTGTGGAGTTGTTTAACTACCTGAGCAACTTCCACCAGTGAAATTGACGACAATCCCCCATCATCCTCCAGCTCTGCCTCTACCATAGAGGGCGTATTAGCTGGATTTAGGAGTTCCTCAAAGTGCTCCTTCCACCGCCTTATTACCTCCTCAGTTGAGGTCAACAGTGTCCCATCCTTACTGTACACAGCTTGGATGGTTTACCGCTTCCCCCTCCTGGGTGGCAAACGGTTTTCCAGAAGCACCTTGGTGCCGACCGAAAGTCATTCTCCATGTCTTCTCCGAACTTCTCCCACACCCGCTGCTTTGCCTCTTTCACGGCAGAGGCTGCAGCCCTTCGGTACCGTGCAACTGCCTCCAGAGTCCTCTGGGATAACATATCTCCGAAAGACTCCTTCAGTTGGACGGCTTCCCTGACCACCGGTGTCCACCACGGTGTTTTGGGTTAACGCCCCTTGAGGCACCTAAGACAACAGCTCCCCGCCGCAGCTTCAGCAATGGAAACTTTGAACATTGTCCACTCAGGTTCAATGCCCCAGCCTCCACAGGGATGCACGAAAAGCTCCGCCGGATGTGTGAGTTTAAAGTCTGTCAGACAGGAGCCTCCTCCAGACGTTCCCAATTTACCCGCACTACCCGTTTGGGCTTATCAGGTCTGTCCAGAGTCTTCCCCCACCCCCTGACCCTACTCACCACCAGATGGTGATCGGTTGACAGCTCTGCCCCTCTCTTCACCTCAGTGTCTAAAACATACGGTCTCAGATCAGATGAAACGATTATAAAATCGATCATCAACCCGAAGCCGGGCGACGGGGAGGCAAACATCGGTAAATATCGAGAGGCGCGAGCCGCGACGTCTGCGGTACATCGCCGTTGCAAACATAGCGGTCAACACTTCACCTTCATGCATATACAGACTACCTTTAACAATGATATACGGATAGGATTGGAGATGAAAAGTTCAACTGACACGTTACCACGATCAGCTTCGTGGGAAATTAAGAATCAATGCCACCGACATAACCAATCACACTATGACAGACTCTCCACTTAGCACCAACTGCAATGTTTAATTGTAAATGAATGTAGCCTACTGGCAGTCTGGCACACGTGGGTGCTCAGTATTTTCATCGGCGCCTATGAATGGTGTTGATTTTGGATTGAAAAAGTGAGAGAAAAGACTTGCATTCGACCACTGTGAAGGTTGTAGAAACTTTGTCAGGTGGCTTAAGAAGTTTGTTTATTGTAAAAAAAAAAAAAAAACAGAGGAGCACGCACAAGCGAAAACCGAAACGTAACGTAGGAGGCAAACGTCAGTAAATATTGAAGTGTGAGCTGCAAGGTCTGTGGTACATTCCCATTGCAAATATGTCATTAACATTGAGTAAAAGGGCCAAAACTCGTCTACGTCGATTATAGTGCCCCCTAATGGCCGCTCTTCGCCACATTTGGTACAGAGCCTTCGAGCGGCATGCCGAACTATCATCACAAATTTCGTGTTGATTGCATTTACTGTGGCAGAGATATTGCAATTGCAAATTTCCCATTTAAATGCATTGAGTTATTGGCCAAAACAAATAAACGTTGCTTATAGCGCCCCCTAAAGGCCGATCTTTGCCAAATTTGGTACAGAGCATCGTAGTGGGATGTTGAACAATGATCTCAAGTTCCTTGCTGATAACATTAAATTTGGTCGAGATATGATATGATACGTGTGTGGTAGCTAGCTAGGAAAATTTGTTTGGTCGTCAAATGCACATACTTTAACGTAGCAAAATTCCTTGAGTAACTTTTGGTCACGTCCATCTGGAGATGCTACGTACCAGGTTTCGTGCTGATCCGTCGCACGGCCTAGGACGAGTTCGAAAAAATTGGTATTGCGCGATATTGCGAAAAAACTTTTGAGCGGAAATGGGCGTGGCCTATATCATGTGATTCAGCTTGATTCAAGGAACACGTCGATGTAAGGTTTTCTAATGTGCGATGTGTAATGTGTGACTTAAGGCCGTGAAAAATCCTATGAAACATCGAGGAAGGGATGAAGTGACCCTGCCCGGAGGAAGCCCGGGGCCCCCGTCTGGAGCCAGGCCCAGATGGAGACGGGTTTGCCACGGAGCCCGGCCGGGCACAGCCCGAAAAAGCTACGTGGCGGACATCTCTCCATCCCATGGGCCCACCACCTGTGGGAGGAACCGCTGGGGTCGGGTGCGCTGCCACATGGGTGGCAGTGAAGGTCAGGGGCCTCGACGGACCAGACCCGGGCAGCAGAGGCTGGCTCTGGGGTGGTGGAATGTCACCTCTCTGTGGGGGAAGGAGCCGGGACTTGTGCGGGAGGTGGAGCGCTACCGGTTAGATCTGGTGGGGCTTACCTCTACGCACAGTCTTGGTTCTGGAACCAATGATCAATTTTATAATCGTTTCATCTGATCTGAGGCCGTATGTTTTGGACACTCGGGTGAAGAGAGGGGCGGAGCTGTCAACCGATCACCATCTGGTGGTGAGTTGGGTCAGGGGGTGGGGGAAGACTCTGGACAGACCTGGTAAGCCCAAACGGGTAGTGCGGGTAAATTGGGAACGTCTGGAGGAGGCCCCTGTCCGACAGACTTTCAACTCACACCTCCGGCGGAGCTTTTCGTGCATCCCTGTGGAGGCTGGGGGCATTGAACCCGAGTGGACAATGTTCAAAGTTTCCATTGCTGAAGCTGCGGTGAGGAGCTGTGGTCTTAGGGTCTTAGGTGCCTCAAGGGGCGGTAACCCACGAACACCGTGGTGGACACCGGTGGTCAGGGAAGCCGTCCGACTGAAGAAGGAGTCTTTCCGGGATATGTTATCCCAGACGACTCCGGAGGCAGTTGCAAGGTACCGAAGGGCCCGAAGGGCTGCAGCCTCTGCCGTGAAAGAGGCAAAGCAGCGTGTGTGGGAGAAGTTTGGAGAAGACATGGAGAAGGACTTTCGGTCGGCACCAAGGTACTTCTGGAAAACCGTTCGCCACCTCAGGAAGGGGAAGCGGGAAACCATCCAAGCTGTGTACAGTAAGGATGGGACGCTGTTGACCTCAACTGAGGAGGTAATAGGGCGGTGGAAGGAGCACTTTGAGGAACTCCTAAATCCGACTAATACGCCCTCTATGGTAGAGGCAGAGCTGGAGGATGAGGGGGGATTGGCATCAATTTCCCTGGTGGAGGTTGCTGAGGTAGTTAAACAACTCCACAGTGGCAAAGCCCCAGGAATTGATGAGATCCGTCCAGAAATGCTTAAAGCTCTGGGTGTGGAGGGGTTGTCTTGGTTGACACGCCTCTTCAACATTGCATGGAAGTCTGGGACGGTGCCTAAGGAGTGGCAGACCGGGGTGGTGGTTCCCCTTTTTAAAAAGGGGGACCAGAGGGTGTGTGCCAATTACAGGGGTATCACACTTCTCAGCCTCCCCGGTAAAGTCTACTCCAAAGTGCTGGAAAGGAGGGTTCGGTCGATAGTCGAATCTCAGGTTGAAGAGGAACAATGCGGATTCCGTCCTGGTCGTGGAACAACGGACCAGATCTTTACTCGCAAGGATCCTGGAGGGAGCCTGGGAGTATGCCCAACCAGTCTACATGTGTTTTGTGGATCTGGAGAAGGCGTATGACCCGGGTGCCCTGGGAGATACTGTGGGAGGTGCTGCGGGAGTACGGGGGTGAGGGGTCCCTTCTCAGGGCCATCCAATCTCTGTACGACCAAAGCGAGAGCTGTGTCCGGGTTCTCGGCAGTAAGTCGGACTTGTTTCAGGTGAGAGTTGGCCTCCGCCAGGGCTGCACTTTGTCACCAATCCTGTTTGTAGTATTTATGGACAGGATATCGAGGCGTAGTCGGGGTGGAGAGGGGTTGCAGTTCGGTGGGCTGGGGATCTCGTCGCTGCTTTTTGCAGATGATGTGGTCCTGATGGCATCATCGGCCTGTGACCTTCAGCACTCACTGGATCGGTTCGCAGCCGAGTGTGAAGCGGCTGGGATGAGGATCAGCACCTCTAAATCTGAGGCCATGGTTCTCAGCAGGAAACCGATGGAGTGCCTTCTCCAGGTAGGGAATGAGTCCTTACCCCAAGTGAAGGAGTTCAAGTACCTTGGGGTCTTGTTCGCGAGTGAGGGGACAATGGAGCGGGAGATTGGTCGGAGAATCGGCACAGCAGGTGCGGTATTACATTCAATTTATCGCACCGTTGTGACGAAAAGAGAGCTGAGCCAGAAGGCAAAGCTCTCAATCTACCGGTCAGTTTTTGTTCCTACCCTCACCTATGGTCATGAAGGCTGGGTCATGACCGAAAGAACAAGATCCAGGGTACAAGCGGCCGAAATGGGTTTCCTCAGGAGGGTAGCTGGCGTCTCCCTTAGAGATAGGGTGAAAAGCTCAGTTATCCGTGAGGAGCTCGGAGTAGAGCCGCTGCTCCTTTGCGTCGAAAGGAGCCATTTGAGATGGTTCGGGCATCTGGTAAGGATGCCTCCTGGGCCCCTCCCTAGGGAGGTGTTCCAGGCACGTCCAGCTGGGAGGAGGCCTCGGGTGAGATCCAGGACTAGGTGAAGGGATTATATCTCTAACCTGGCCTGGGAACGCCTCGGGATCCCCCAGTCGGAGCTGGTTAATGTGGCCCTGGAAAGGGAAGTTTGGGGTCCCCTGCTGGAGCTGCTACCCCCGCGACCCGACCCTGGATAAGCGGATGAAGATGGGTTGCCGTGAAAATATACAGGCAACGCAATGTTCTGTTCACGTTAACGCAGCATCATAAAAACAGTTGATGGCTTCTGGAGGAGTGGAAGAGCTCGAAAAGCTGTGATGCCGGCTACAGCTATAGAGCTTTGTCGTATTAGTGACAGTTAGTAGTTCACTCACCCGAGAATAGGGGGCTTTGAGCCGGAGACAGGGCACCGTGAGCTGCCGGTCTTTTCGGCGGACATTATGGTATAATTTAGGTGACAAAAAGTGAGCGGTATGCAGCAGTTTTTTCAATGTGTTTTTCCGATGAAACAGACAGGCAAGCTGCAGGCTGAGTGTGTTTTACTGCTGCAACCACCAGCAGCCCTCGTCCCGTCATGTTGCTTTTTCATACGTCAGCCAAATAATTTACGTGATATTCCTAGATCTTTATGGTGGAAATGCAGAATAAAGCTGAAGCAACCTTTTAGTTCCTTTGTAAAAAGAAGTTGTTGCAGTGACTAAAAGTCGGCAAGCGTATCAGAAACACACGTCTCCCACACCAGATACTCTCAGATTTGAATCTATACAGCTGTCGGCACTGCTCCATGCAGGCTTGTATCTTAGCTGCATCTCACAGGCATGACCTCAAGTGTTTTACTCTTCTCTCACCCAGATGTGCTTTCAGATACCCATATTTGCCCTGATTTACTTAACGTAAATCGGTACTCTGTAGTACCAATGTTATTTGGTCGACAGTAGGGCTGTCCCAAACGATTATTTTTTAAACGATTAATCTAGCAATAATATTTTTGATTAGTCGACTAACGATTAATTTTTCAATTGGCGATTATTTTCCCATTGCTCAATTATTAACAATTTACAGAAAACTAATTTCAGTAAGGTTCAAATCTCTATTTATTTACACCAGATGTAGGCTATCAATCCAACAACAAAATAAAGTCACTTTCAGGAGGAATACAAAAATAAAAACTTAGTAAACAGAGCAAGTGCAAAAAGAGCAGCCTGTATTTGCTTTTTTTAACAGTAGTAGGTACAATAATGAATAAGCTCTTGTTTAACATCCAAGCTCTTCTCCATTTAATCTTACAGTAAAAAAGTGCAATTTTAGCAACATGAAATCAGATGTATCAAATAAATCCAACATAAGGCAAGTTGCAGAGTGTCTAATATAACAGTCTGTAATCGATTGGGTCACTCATAATGATGGTAAACCAAAAAAATAACACTGCCAACTGACAGTGTTTGATGATGCTTAATGTTAAGTCATAGCGGGGCATTAAAACGAATCAACTGACTAACGTACTGTTGGGCTACTACATTCCATGTCACTATGTTGATAATCGCACATGCTTGGGAGTAAAGCTTAGATCGGGCCCAAAAAATAAAGTCCGACCCTACCTGAGCCTGTGCACGTTGTGTCCGAGCCCGGCATGGCCCGACACATTAACTGGAATTATGAGCCTGAGCCCGATTTAAACCCAACAATTTTTTAATACGTGGGCCGTTATAACTGACGTTATAAAGGACTCGTGAGATATCTGAAACAATCTGGCCTGGTTGCCAGATTGGGGAGACACGATTTTAGCACAGTTTACCTCACACTCAAGTCAGTGCAGGACATATACCCAGAGCTACTGGAGAAGCTGGAAAGGCATAGCTTTCTCCCCACCCAATTAGGCTAATAAAGTAATGATTAAAAAAACACAAATGCTTGATCAAGGGCCTGGCCTGAGGATAGTGGGGTGAAATATCGTCCCGACCCGGCCCGTGGGTCAGGCTCAGGTAGAGAATCTAAACTCTACTTGGGAGGGAAAGGGACAAAAAGGTGAGTAGAACTTAGTGTTTTGCTGCTGTTATCCTGTTTCAGGGATGCATTTTACAAAGTCTACCACGTTGTTGTTTGCATTAAGAATAAAATACTCCCACACTTTAGAAGACCGTGTGCAAGCCTTTTTCTCAATGTGTTGTTGAACTTGTGAGGAATCCATACTTGCGCTGTTGCTGGAGGCAGCCATGTTGTTTTTAGATTTCTTTATCAACTGTAAAAATAAATATTTGGAGAGTTAATCAGTTATTCATATTGCCCAGAGTTGTTTGTTTGCTGAAAAGAAACCATAGTTTTTTTTTAACTTACAACACTTACTATAGTTTGCACACAATGTGTGATTGTGATTGTTTTTGTGTTTTTTTTGTTTTGTTTTAAATGCTTGACAAATTTAAATTAAAACACAAAATGGGGCCAGAAGCAGGGACTATTTCACAAAATGCTGGTACAGGATCTGCAGAAATGCTGCAACATCTACTTCAGGATGTCAGGGGCCAGTTTTACTAAAAATACTGAAAGCTACCCACAGAACACATCCAGTTTGTGTGATACAGCAGCTGGAAGTTGAAAGATCATTTTCTGACTTGCTGCAGTTTCTGAGTTGATGTGTACATAAGGGATTAAACGTGAGGTTGTATTTGCAGCGTTTTTTGATAAAATACCCCACAATTTGGGGAAAGGGTCCATGTTGCCCCTCTTCCAGTGTGTGGCAGAAATCAAAGAGCTGCAGGAATTTGTCAGTAATTGTTTTACGATTCCTCAGAATCATACCTACTTGTACAGATGCAACACAAAGAAAGCAGGAACCATGAAAGCTGCAAGCTGGATGCTGCTGGCATCAAAGGAGGGGAGAGGGGGGGGGGGGGGTGCAGATAGACGGGGCAGCTACCACCACATAGCAGGAACTGAGCTGTAAATGCCGGTGCTCCCTGGGTTGAGTCAATGAAAGGAGGTTGGAGGAAGTGGTTTATTGAAGCATGGTTTATATGGGCTGTCTGTTGGCAGCTCTTTCACCCTTTCTCTCTCGCCTCTGCCATAAAACATTTGTCTTTTATTTACAGCAGCACCCCAAAACACCAGAGCTGGAGCTTTGAGTCAGGAATCACTAAACCATCCATGGTCTCCCTTTTCATCAATGAAAAAAATAACATATAAATAAACACATAAAAAAAATACGTATAGGCTGTTATATAACTATTTACCTCGTAAAAACAAATGCTTGTGTGAGTGTTGTGAGCTGCTCTCTCTCTGCAGTGTTTCCCCTAGGACACTTTTTCCGGCGGGGGTGGTGACTCTCCCCCAAGAAGTTGTTGAGGGGTGGGGGGGCGGGGGTGCTGCTACAATGAACGTGTAACGCATGTGGACCGTTAGCGGAGCGCATGTGCCGCAAAATATATGTTTTAACTGGCTACACCAGCTGCGCACACACGGCATAGGATTGTGTGAGTCACAGGCGAGACGGAGAGCTTTCCCTCTGGGATTGTTGTTGTTTCTTCAGTTTTTTGGAGCACAGCGCTGTGAAACCTCAATCTACTGTCAGCTGTTATCAGAGGACGCAGGGGGAGGGAAAACACGAAATGAAAACAGAAACCCTTCAAAATTAAACTGCCAATGCGCTCACTGACGGTCATTAAGTTGTTTCCTGTATATCGGTAGTGTAATTAAAAAGAAATATAGACACATTATGATTAATTTGTGTGTAAAACCAATTATGATGGCTGCACTATTCTGTCAGATGGAAATATAGACATCTTGTTCATCATTTTATACACATTAGTGACGTTTTTGGTATCGTTAGAAACTTTGAGATTTCTGCTAGGATTGAAAATAAAATTCTAATGGTATGAGCAATGTTTGACTGCACAGCATTTGTTTGTAATGACTGGCCTATACAGCAAGCAACTGCATGTTAAGGGGTTTTCAACCTCTGAAATATCTTCAGCCTATGGGTTTCAGCCTCAAAATCTCAGTATCAGACAGCTGGATTAGCCACACACATTCCTGTTCTTTTATTTTATCCATTGACTATTAGGTATGGTTATCGAGAAGCGGTACTAAACTGGTACCGGTTCTGGACTGGTCAGTACCGATAAGCTCCTGGACAAACGATACTGATGATCAAACGATCGTTATTATTTAATGCCGCCGGGTCTAATCATCTGGGAATGATTTTAAACTAAAATGTGTAAGCTACACGTAACAAGTAACAAACTCCTTTTGAGGAAATTTTGTGTATAATGTAAGCGTGTGTGGTAAATATTAGGCGGTCAGGTTAGAGCTGTGAACATAGCAGAGCAGTGTCCGTACAGTTTAGCCTTAACTTAAGGTGGATCAGCTATTCTCATTTTAGTGACAAGCTGCTAGGCGGAATTTAGTGTGAGCTGTTCTGACAACCAGATAGAACTCATTTTGTTTCTTTAGAATTGTTAGACCAGACATTTGTAGTAATTACTCCTTCCTCACAGGAAAAAAAATCTATTTCTGCAAAAAAGTAAAACTAAAATCACTGTTAAATCTTTTCAAGTCTATATTTTTTTCACCAAATTTATAGATAGTAGTTTAGTATCTGTATTGATGAGCAGTATCTGTATTGGTATCGATAAAATCCCTATTGACAATGTTTTACTATTTTCCAGAAACTGTATTATGTATATCAATATTGTAATATAAAGTCACATATACTATAATATAGGAATTTATCCATATTGGCCATTCCCACTACCAAGCACCATTAGTATGGCAATTTCTAATAGTAGAAGCGATATGTAGCAATAGCTGCACAGTTAGATCTTGTAAGATGGGTGACTACATAAAAGAGCCCTTGGGAAGCTCAAACGTCGGAACACAAACATAATGGTTCTCAAGGGAGGTCTGGGAGTGTGTTGGTAGCACCTGGTCTCCCTGTGTGTGCTGTTGTCTGGATCCTGCTATCAGGAGCATCCCAGAATTTTCACCCCACCCCTCACTCCACTCCTCTAATTCTCTGATCTGTTTTTGGTCCCTTGAGGTGGGTGCGGCTTCACACCTATGTGGTTATAGTCTAGGATGCATATGGTAGTGTTGTTTATGTATATTTTTTTCATGCTTTACTTGCTGCTGGTTTGGGTGCTGGTGGGGTGGAAAGACAATTCGGCCTATAACCTGGTTTGTTATTTTTAACCTTTAACTGTCCCCGACTTGCCACCTGTTGGGTCACTTATCGAGTGAGATGGCTTACAACACACACTTGAATGTTTCTTGCGTTGTGCACTTTAGTCTGGCAGATTAATCTGGACCCTGTTTGTGTTCTAGGATGTTATTGTTAGCTGATTAATGTAAGGTTGTGTGGAGAGTTCTCTCTGCTGAGTCAACATACATGTAGGAATTAGAGCTGCACCATTCGGAGGAAAAGTCATACTGCCATTGCAATTTACAATGTTGCGATTGGGATATAATGGTATCATGAGTCTACTTGCTTGATTATCAAGGAAAATGCACAAAATACAAAAAATGTCATATTGTGTATTTCTTGTGTATTTCTCAACTACAAAGTTAAATAAGCATAAGTGCAAGAAGAAATGCATAAACAATGTTCAGTACTTTTTATTAAATAACTTCATATTTAAAGGTACAATATGTAACTTTTCTGCATTAAAATGTCTAAAAACGACCATACCTATGTTATATATTTTTGGAGTTGTGTAGTTACACTATCCCAAATGTTTCCATCAAATGGCAAACCCAGAGAAATCTGTTATTTTATTTTCAGACACGTCATGTTTCATTTAGCTAGTCACCCGTCAGTGGCGTCATAACCTTTCACCATCTAGTTACTCGTAACTTCCGTCAAAACATGGGCACCCAGATGCTACGTTCGAGAGTAATTGTAAATCATACAATGTCACAGAAAAAAAATACTGGTAACGCTGCTTTTTCTGCCAAAATGCATCATTTTGTGATTAATAACATGCCACTTTGCAACACAGTCATACAGCAGAAACCTTATTTATTGATACATATCAATATTAATCCAGCTTAATGTTACTACAATGTATGTGCTGGTTGACAAGTAGCTAACATTAATGCTAGCTAATGCTTGGTGGATAACATCATAGGGTTACAACATCGTTCAACACGCTCATAAAGGTATTAGTAGTATGATTATTATGCTAACGGTGTTTGTACTGAAAATTTCCCCCCTGCCGAATTTCTCCCCCCTTCGCGTTTAGCTGTCTTTACAGTTAGCTAGCTAAATTAACCCGACAACAGGTGTGTTAAGCACCAAAACGAATAGTTGAGATTACAGAAAAGTGAAGGGGGAGATCGGGCAGCTGGGAGATGTTCTGCTGCTGCTAACAACAGCAATCGAACATCATCGCCGCAGCGGAGAGTCCCCCTGCAATCCCCACCCACACCCGTCTCTCAGCCTCGTTGAGTAGCTAGCTAGCGTTACAACAAACCCCGTCCGCCCGGTAAAATCCAAAAGGTGACATTGGCATGTGAAATAAAATGTGATAGTGTGGTAAAACCTGCTAACGTTAGTCGCTAATGTTAGCTTACCGGCTCACTAGCCAGTTACCAATACAGATTGAATCAAGAAAAACTTAATTATGTTGGGGAAACTGCAGCTATTTTATTAGCATGATATGAATAAACGTTACTAAACGTAACGTGAATAAACTTGAATGGGTAAACTCGTCCGTGAACAGATGCATTCTAATCAACAATCAACGTTTAGCAATAAAAACTCCCATAATTCCACGCAACTTCCCTACATCATCAAACGTCTGTGTTTACAATCCACTGTTTTGGTTGAGAGACCCCTAACGGCAGAAAGTTACATATTGTACGTTTAACAAAATTAAATATAAAAAAAATCTTTTCAAAATAGATATTTTTGCCTATCTCAACAGTACAAATGCATTAAATAGAACAATAAATGAGAAAATGCTAATGAATACTGTGGGTAATGGTAAGGGTGTGCATCTGCCCTGGAGGGAACGCCTCCTGCTACGATTTCTGCTCACGTTCACAACTTTCTGCACATTAAAAACATGTTACATATCTGTGTGTTCTCTGAGAAGTTGGGAAAGTCATAATATTTTAAGGAAAAAAGTTATAATGAGAATGAAGTTGTAATATTACTAGCATAAAGTTGTATTGAGAAGAAAGTCATAATGTTTCAATAAGAAATCTAGTGGTCCTATAGTGTGCTGTGCGTTACGTTATTGCTGTGCTGATATGGTAGTTTCTCCTTCAGACGTCTAACAGACACAGAACCCATTTAGCTCTCTCTAGATGAGGCGTCTGTCATGTTACTCTTTTCAGGGTTTTTTTCAATCTTTTTTTCTGCTTCAACTCTTTAACTGTTTTGGCGTGAAGGGTGGGGGGGGGGGGGAACTTCTGGACCCACAGCCCACTGCTCTGCAGCCTGGTATCAGCATACAGCTAACGTACAGTAATGTCTTCCTTGAGTTCACCTGGAACTCCCAGACAGCCGGTATGTTAAGTCTGTTTTTCTAGAACTGGGCTGGTTAAAGTTAACTTAACTGATGTGACGCTGGTCAGAGACCTGATCGAACAAGCGCTAAAGTTAGCTTATATCAGCTATCGAAATTTAGCAATTTTTCAATCAGCAGAACATCGATATCTGCTGGTATTCACCTTGTTGACTGCCATCAGCCTTTCAGCAAATAAGATGACATTCACTAATGGTAGTGGCTGATGTTAATCTGTTGTGTTGCATCAATTTTGGTCGGGCTAAATGCTGTGTTGGTTATTTGTTATCAGACTCGGGACAACACTAGCTGGCATACTCAGCTGCTGATTTGGAGAAGAACCCATTGGCTTTAAACAACTCTGACACTCTGATATAGTGTAAGAGTGCAGCGGGTGCCGTGCACACGTGTGGTTTGTTTTCAAATAAAAGCAAAAAAAAGGTCACCTGTATGGGAGTTTCTTTGCAGAGGCCCCATTTCCAGAATTGCGCCGCACTTGGATGTTGGAGAAATAGTCACCTCCTTTTTTCCAGCACTGGCACAAATGGCATACAAATAGGTCTGTGTGCCGTGCACCAGCACAGACAGTGGGTGCTGCTCAGCTCTGCATCTCACATCTCAGAAGAGAGGAGAACTAGACTGAGCTGCACCAAGGCAGAGATGCTTGTAATATCTTTAGTAGTTGTACTTACTACAGTAGGGTTGTGCCGATGGACGATATCATCCTCCATTGTGATGGCTGACCGACATCACAACACTCACACCCCCCACCCTGACAGACGCACACTAATCCTAGTCTCTTCTATAGTTAACCTAAAAACTTTGCAGGCAGGCGCGGAGCTTTGACAGCTGGCCCGCCCAATCAGAAATTCAAAGTCAAGTGTATTGGTGTGCAAAGCGCTGCAACAATCACAACAACCATGGATTGCTGTTGTGGCCAACGACTGGAAACTTTATACATTGTTTGTCTGCTATTTCATCACTAAATTCACTTCAGAGACTTTTTTATGCGAGAAATTAACTATGTAGAGCTCAAATATAGGCTGTTTTACGAAAATTGATGGCTAATTGCAAATTTGGTCCAACTGTGTCAGATTTCAGAAGCTCCATAGTCTGACATGACAGCTGGGGTCGCTGGCATGCTGGTCGGCCTGTCCACCTTCACAGACCCACTGTGAGCTGGCTGGAGCTCTATCAGGAGACTTGCGGACAAGAGGCGTTTAGTTCCCCGATCATTTGTTGAAATAACACAACACACACATCCATTATAAGATTAACTGGAACCTGTGGTTTTTCAAAGTTATAATTAGGGTTGGGCATCGTTTTGATTTTAATGATTCTGATTCCAATTCCGATTCTTCCTTTCGATTCCAGTTCTTATCGATTCTCGATTCCGATTCTTTGAGGGGTGGAGTTGAAACGGGTCACATGCTTATTTCACAAATAAGAGGAAAGTTTTATTTTGAGTCAATGGTGGGTTGCAGTTTTACTGGGCTTTTTCAACGTAAAATAAAGCCCCACTAGAGCACCGCTCCACAAGAGATTGCGGGCGTAATGTAACAAGCTTGCTAACCGGGCTGTCACTCATACACGGCCACGGAGCAGGCAAAGGAGAGGTAAAGCAGCGTTTGACAGGGCAGAGAGATACCCGTCTCCCTTGACAGTCTTGTAAATAAATTATAATATGTATATTAGAGCTGTCAGTCTTCCTCTACCATATGCGCCGATTTATGTTGCTCACGGGTGCACACCCTTTAAAAAAAAAAAAAAAGTAGTCAAAAACGTGTCTGGAACACGTGGATGCTCAGTATTTTCCGTGCACTCACGGTATCTGCCATTTGAATTTCTTTTTTTTCTTTTTCTTTTTATTAGTTTAATTTAGGGGACATCGCCCAACCCTATACTACAGTATAGGTAGTTGTATAGCAGGCTAAACAGGTGTTTGAAGCAGTTTTCTTTTCAAACAGTTGAGTAATTTTCTTATAATGAAGATGTTTGTTTCTTTGGCACAAAGAACAGCACAACAAACAAATTTAAACTTGTCAGTGTTCTCTGCTTGATATAAATATTCAATTAAATTATTAGATAACCATGCTTGTTCTTTCTCTAGGCTGCATATGATGCTGAGATGAATCAGCGAGTGGAAAGAGCTCATATTTGAGCCACAAGCCTCACTAAAGAATTACTAATTGTCTTGTCTTGTCTTTTGTTTTATGGTCAGGCCTGTCATCTAGCCTGGCCTCATTACAAACCAGTCTGTTTAGAAAGGGCTAATACATAGTGACTGGCATTGTTCTGTGATTGGCACCTTGGTTTAAACCAAGGCCTTGTTAATGAACGACACGGCCCTGTCCCTCTTTGAAAGCTTCTGTGACCACTGGCAGGTTTTCTGTTACAGGTCAGTGGTTGTATTGTGCATCTCGGCCTCTCAGACGCTCCTTCAGATAATGGTAACCTTTTCAACCTGAACTACTGAACCCCAGCCAAGACGCTGCACTGACTTCCCCTTCACATTAGCTGGCTTTCTCTTATGTCTTCATAAAGCTACGAGCATTTTCTCTCATTTTAACCATAACTTGACCTGTGACTTGACATCTGTGGAGAGGGAAAGATTCTATTTATGTTGAGTTACAACACCACTTGAGAGTTTGGACAGTAGTCAGATAGTGTTCAGTGCTGAAGTGGTATTGCTAAATTTTATATTTTTTTAATAACTTATTTGTTTACAGGTCAGGGAGGTGCTACCTTTAAAACATGCTAAAATTAGTTCAGCAATTCTATCTTTCCAGCCTTTATTGTAGGTTTCCTGGTTTTAATTGGACCAACTGCATCAAGCACTGTTTTAACATTAATGGTTATTTGCAGGTTGCAATATATGATGTGACAGTTGTGGCTACTTAGGTTTAATGCAGCATTTTTTGACAATTAGTTCTGTGGTACTTGAAAGAGAAAATGAGAGAGATAGGGAATTAAATGCAACAAATGTCCCTGGCTGGACAAGAACTGGGGACATTGTTGTTTATTGTCAGCACCTTAAACCACTAGGTCTCCAGGGTTTGTATTTTCTCAGCTTCGAACATATATGTCTGCTAATAATATTGCATTTGTATCACTGTATTTTTTATGACTCTGGCAGTTTCACAGTATATGACGGTATTTTCTTTCTTTTGCATGACTGGACCTTTATATAGGTTTATAATGGCTAATTATACTGTCAGGAGTACATAGAATATAAAAATAATTTCAATGTCATCATGTTTACTAAAAGCTTTGATTACTAAAGAGTTTGCTTGCTCCACAACATTATACAATATATGAAGGAAATTAGAATGCATGAAACAGTTACAGAATCTACTGTAAACTATTTTTATTGTGCAAAGTAGTAAAATAAATTCAATTAAATAGATATACCAACAGATTTAACATTGCTTCCTTTTCAAAACTTTTCAAATATTGTAAGATAGTTTTATAAACACTATCTTGGCCACAGGTAACGTTAGGTTGTTGTAGAAATGTGGGCGACTGAACGTAGCGCCGCTGTCAGCTTGCTTCAGTGTGATTGATATAATGTTTGGATACTAGTTTGGCAGAAGACAAGACGTATCTTAAATCCAGTGTTTGAATCACTGCTCTGAACCGTCTTATTCGACAGTCTGTAGCGGGACCGTAGGTGGATTGTTATTGCGTTTGTAATGTCGGTCCGCTGCATGCTTGAGGTGACAGAATAACGTTAGCACGACCAGCAAGCAAAATCGTACTTCATTTAGCCAGTGCTAAATGAAGTACGATTTTTTTTATTTTAATTAAAAAACTTGGGAACAGCAGATGGTTCCTCTCTTGGGCACACGTTCTGCTTTTTCTCCGGTCTTTCTTCATCCTCTATCTTTCTTCTCTGTTCTTGAATGTGCAGTAGCGACCGGAGCCTCTCCCAGCTTAACAGACGCTTATGCTATCTGGCTAGCTAGCAGCTATAATGTTACCCAGCATGCTGTTTGGCAGTATAAATTTTAAACAATTATTAGTGTTACATATTGTTCGTTCCACAAATTGTGTCCCACGGTGTTCTACCCTGTTAAAGAGAGTTAGTGGGTTATTAATTGTTTTGTTATACCGTTACAACCCTGAGTGAGAAGGGTATGCAGTAAACAGGGGTCCCTTTTGCAATTCACTCGCAGTTTGAATTTACAGCACTCTCCACGGCTGTGCACCGGTGAATCGGTATGTCAAAAATTCCTATCATTCGGGAAATTAAGACCGGTATACCGGTTGAGGCGGTAGACTGCCCAGCACTAGCTAATAAGTAACCAGAAATGTCAGCACAGAAATGCCAAACATATGTTAGAGGTCAGTTAGAAACAGTGTCTCCATTGCAGAGTTTTTCCATCAGGGAGTGCTTACAAGAAACAGTAAAATGTCCCGCTCAGTACAACTCTTGTTAACAATTCTTTGTTTTGCCAATTTAAGGAATCTAAAAATATCCAAGTACAGCATATTAGTTTACATTGTGTACTGTTGCTGCACTGAACATATTTCAACATGACATCACGTCTACCCAGTGATCCATGCAAATAAGAAACATATACCAACAGATGTGCCTGAGTGTGAATTTTTCTTTCCATTATGGGGTGGTTCAGCCCTTTTCCCTCGCCACCCGGTTTATATAAAGGTGTGGTGGTGAATGGGCTCTTTTAGCTGGCTGTAATTGAACCTGACCCACTTGCACAATTAACTCTAACCCATAATATTTTCTCAGTGGTATTGGGTTTTGGATGGCCTGGCCCCAGCGGTGAGGTCGACCTCAGCGCAGTCAGCCGAGCCATCAATCACTGCTGCTCCCTGAAGAGGCGGGGCTTCAACATGAAACAATCCAGCACAGTGATGATTAGATGGGTGCCAAAGCCTGCTCAGTCAGTGCTGAGGATGACTCCAGGTATTCCTAAGGTCTCCTGCCTCACTGGAAGCCAAGTTGTCAGTTGTATGCTTAGAAACTCATCACGTTTTTCCTTTGAGATTTCCTTTATGTTTCTTGTTCTACAGCAGCCTACTGTGTTCACTTCAGGATTGAGTATGGGACCAAATACTTTTTGAGTACCTATCGAGAACTGAAGTTTCTATCAGTATCAGACATATTCAGATTATTAAATAATAAATACAGTCATTTTATTCTGTTATGCACTTCCTTTGCAGTTGTGAATACCGTAAACACAAATTTTGGCTTATGTGGTTTAAAATATTTAGTTTCACTTGAGATATGAAAACATCAATTCACACATGAATTATGATACAGGACATTTCATTGATCTAATATTGATGATAATAATACTAGAGCAGTATGATTCAAAACAATATTATGGCATGTTTATTTATATATATATATATATATATATATATATATATATATATATATATATATGAGATATATATAGAGATATATAGAGATATATATCTTATGTATTTTGTTTTTATAGTGATTATAAAATGGTAACAATAAATTGAATGATCATAACTGATAATTGGTAATTAGGTAGTTGTGATGAAAACGTGAATTAATTTATGAGTGTTTACTCAGAGCAAGTTGATCCATTTTGATTTAATGAGCACTCCGGGGGAAGACATTGATATATGGATGAAAGTTCCAGAAAACGTGAGTAAGTGGACCTTGAGTTCATTTTTTTGTCAAACTACGGTCTCCAAGGTCAGGAATGAATTTTCTTCATCAACAATAGTTGTCTATTGCCATCAGAGCTGAATCGACTACACAATCATCTAATCAATTGATCAAGACAATAATTAGCAGATTACCTGATAATGAAAATAGTGCTTAGTTTAAGACCTAATTGCCGTTTAATGTTTTATGTGGTGTTGGATATTATCTCACTGCGTGTGGACCAGGGAAGCAGCTCAAATGAATACGGGCGCCATCCAGTTATAACGACCTCATCAACATTGTCGAAATCATTTGAATATTGAGCCATGGCACTGACAATCTTTTATCTAACAGGACCCTGTGATTTCTGTAGTCTACTCCATAGACTACCTGAACACCTTTTTCTCGTCTCGCGTTCTATTCTCCACACTGCTGTCTTCAGACAAAAAGTCACGTCCTGAGTTTGATAATGTTGTCAGACACTTTTAGTAACAATCTGAGCTTGTCAGTAGCAAAAAAAAAAATCACTTTTATTGGACAAAAAGCAAGGCTGCACAATTGCCCCATTAGGTTACATTGAAGCTCGGTTCGTGCCTGCCCATCACTGCGATCTCGCTCAAAACTGGACTAAATTCAAAGACTTTTGGTCACATCAATCTATTAGACACAAATGCATGGGGAAATGGGGTCCAGGTTTAAAAAAAAATAAATGGTAGATACCCTTTAACTAAGGGGGCTTTCACACCTGCCTACTTTAGTTTGGCTTAATCTCACTAGACTTGGTTTTTGGTGCAGTTCGTTTGGGCGGGTGAGAACGCAGCAATTACACTCGGATGGGCACCAAAAGCGGACCAAACAAGTCTACCAAACCTAGCCTAGAAATCTAGACACACCCTAACGGCAGCAAATGTAATTTGCAGCCAGGGTCATCTAGCAACTCTCCGTTGGCTTGCGAGCTGGAAAAACCAAACTCTAATCAGGCCAATCACATCGTGTGTAGAGTCGGTGGGCAGGTTTAACATAATGATGGCAGAGTTGCGACGGTTCTGCGTGAATTCCCTGCTACTTGAAAACAAATGACTGCTGCTGCTGCTGGCCAACAGCGGTCTTTCGAATCGGCTTTGGCTGTTACTCTGGAAGATTTGGAGTTAAGCTTTTCTTTGAGAAAAGAACAAAGAACGGCACTGAAGTCATTCTTAAAAAAGGAAGATGTGTTCAGAGTTTTGCAGACCAGATACCTTCTTCGTTGCTCTAGTTGGTTGTAGCGCTATTCTATTGCGTGCAGAGGGAATTTGAAAGACAACCGTTTATCCCGCCCCTCGGATTGAGCCCTGCCAATGCTGTGTTCCCAGACCCAACATCTTGATGTGGGTCTGGCTTGTCAGTCTATACCAGACCTGCTTGATGAGGTGGTCTCGGTACGCTTTCATTCCAACTCTGGAGCGGTTCGTTTGTGGTGAGAACATGATCCGACCTCAAACTGCACCAACTACTGTAGGTGTACTCCACTAGTCAGAGCTAATATCTCCTGTAGTCAGGTGTGCTTTGCAGCAGAGCAGAGCAAAGTCTCTGTGAGCAGAGCAGACGTAGTAAAGTCGCTCGCAAAACAATGTCTGATTATTTAAATGAAATGAGCTGGTTTGACCATGGAAATGTCCAGAACACAGGACCTTCTTCCTGTATTTACTTTCTTGCCCCCGTCCCAGACACATCCGACCAATAAGAACACACGTTCTTGCGTGGTTAATGACGCATTTTGGTACGCTTAAGAGTTTTCCAGGTGTCAAACCAAACCAAACCAAGGGGAAATTGCTCCAAGTTTACAAACTCATCAACTGATTCGAACCAGAGCAAATTAACTATAGATGTGACATTATAGCCTCACTTCAAATTTCTGGATGGGGATGCAGCAATCCAACTTTTTCATTACCAATACCTGGGCTTTGGGTATTGGCTAGGGCTTGGAAAAAACTGATATTGCGAAATATATTTTTTCGTGTGCTATATATATGAAGAAATACTGTAATTCTTACGAGATGACTTGAATAGCTCAAATTACTGGGGTGATTTTGTAAAGGAGTGAATCTACACACAAAATAAAAATGACTTTTTCTTTTTGATGTGATTTGGGAGAGGGAAATTAGGTAGTTAAATACACTGGTTGACTCACATAACACCATTGTATTCATATAATACTATCAATCCAGGCTAAAGTCAGTGCTATTATTGAGGCATGCATGTTGCGCCCCCTAAAATAAAGGGGCTGCATTATGTTGCTACCCTCCTGTTCCTCGCTCAGTTTCAGGTTGTGGTCGACTAGCAGGGCCTGCTTTTGATTGTGATTGGAGGTTTGTTCTGCATGTAGAGCCTGCATGTCATGCATTGGCAACACACTGTGTGTATCCAAGAACCCTTAAATCGATGTAAATCACGTTCTATCAGACAGACTTTTTCCAGTTGATTAGTGTTACGTTTCCAGCTTTGCGGCTTTGAACCCTAGTTGGGACAGACCCCTGGTTTCTTTAGGATAACTGACTTAGCTTAGCCTGGCGGGTAGCTAGCTTTTGGTCTGGGAGACGTCGTGATTAGGGATGTCACAAGAACCGGTATTTCGATACCAAGTCGGTATTAAAATTCTGAAAACGTACATGAAACAGGAATTTGTCAAAAATTAAAAAATAAGATGTCCAAAGAATGTCGAGGCTTTTTTTTTTTTTTTTATTCACTGGAAAGAGTTTTTCATAATGTTTACATTTCACTTTGGTTGCTATCGACTTGTGACATCTTAAATATCCTCCATTCATACAGAGTGGCATTATGCAATGATGAAGCAAAGCTAAGACCTGCCTTTATCTGTTCTTCCAGTAAACACAGTCAGGTCTCCACATACATGGACTTAATTGGTACTTTTCTGCAGCGTCCACTGGGAGCCAGGCTGACAAACGCACACCTCCAGGGAAGAACACCTGCGCTCTAGTAGACTTTGTTTGTCTTTAAAGGCCCATGGGAATGAGGGGGGAGGTCTTCACCTTGTCATGAGCTGGGTGGATTCACAAACCTTAAAGGCCCTGGTCACAATTTAAGCCCCAGTTTTTGTGTTGATATCACATTGGAAATGGGTGTTAATGAGATCTCAAGAGAATGGAGATGCAGGTTTAGTGGTTCAGTTCATTTAGTGACGAGACTTTGAGAATCAAAGGCAACAGTCACATATATTTTCATATACTTCTTCACCTAATCTTTGTGTCCAGAATAGTGAGAAAATGTGATCATTTTAATAATGGTTATGAGGACTGTTAAGTGTTGCGCTACGGTGCACCCAACAGTGCTTGAATGGAAGCAGCTGCTTTGCATTTTATAGAACTAAATGAATTTAAACCAGTCTCTCTGTTTTGAAGGTTGATGGCCTCTCTAATGGCAAATGTCTCTTTAATTTCAGTGTGCAAGGATCCACCGTACAAAGTGGAGGAGTCTGGATACGCTGGCTTCATCTTACCTATTGAAGTTTACTTCAAAAATAAGGTACATTTAACAACTTTACTCACCAGCAAACTACATGTGTTACATCTTTAACACTGGATTCATTTCTTTTTATTTCTTAATCTGCTTGTTCCACCAGGTTTGTTTTGGTTTGACAGTAGTTTGCTGTAGTTTTTCAGTGAGGAGGTTTTTGCTTTTGGGTTTATTTATAAGCCTAGACATCTGTGGACCTTGTTTTATTTAACCTTAATTTAGACAGGTCATTGAGACACAGGGTCTCATTCTAAAGAGAGCCCTGGTCAAGACACAACAGCAACACGACACAAAGTTAAAGACATTCATGCCAAGACTAAATAGAACACATGTCATAAAAGTGATAAATGCCAATGTGGTAGTGTAAAAACTATGAACAAGAACAAGAGCAGACCCCCACAGACGCTCTGTGTCATTTTGGCAGTTTCCTCACACTGGGGTAGCTTGAAAATGTCTACACTAGTCTGTCATTGTTAAACTGTGAAAGCATATCAATTTGATTTTTGTCGACCTTTCTATCTTTGTGGAGAACCAGAAGTTACTTCAACAATTACTTGTAGTTTGGATCTAAATGCAGTGTTCAAGTGATGCAGTGTAGTGGGGTTGATAAAAGAAAATAGTTAGTCCTGATAGACACTCTCTCTTTTTTCTCTCAGGAAGAACCGAAGAAAGTTCGCTTTGATTACGACCTGTTCCTCCACCTGGAGGGCCACCCACCGGTCAATCATCTTCGCTGTGAGAAGCTCACCTTCAACAACCCAACAGAGGAGTTTCGTAGGAAGCTACTGAAAGCCGGAGGGGTAGGAGATTACATTTCTTAATCCTATACAGAAACTTCTACTGCAGCCTGCTTAGGAGGAAAAACCTCCATCTCTATTTTTCCGGGGAAAGTCGATGGAGTTCTAAGGAGCATTGCTGTGTCATCAGAAACACTCTTGTACAGACTAATATAGTCACACATACATAAAGTTCTACACAACCAACCTGCCTTTCTTCAGCCACAGTAGATCTAGACCAGTACATCTGTAACTGAGGTCTAGTGCCTAGCTAAGGGTACCTTAAAGTGCCCATATTATGCTCATTTTCAGGTTCATAATTGTATTTTAAGGTTGTACCCGAATAGGTTTGCATGGTTTAATTTTCAAAAAACACCATATTTTTGTTGTACTGCACAGCTCTCTCTCACTGCTGCAGATCCTCTTTTCAGCTGGTCTCTGTTTTAGCTACAGAGTGAGACCTCTTTTCTTCTTCTTCTGTACTATCTTTGATTGCACTCGCACATGCTCAGTAGCTCAGATGTAGATCATGTCAGCTAGCTAGCTCCATAGACAGTAAAAGAGAGGCTGTTTCTCCAACTTCGGTCAGTTACAAGGCAGAATTAGCTGGGAGACTTCTAAATGAGGGTGCACATGTAAGTAGTTCTTTTGTAGATTATGGTGAACTTGTGTGTGTTGTAGCAGTGCTTTGCTATTGAGAACGAAGTAGCATGCTAACGCTACGATTTAACGGTTGCGGTTAACCAGCTCGTTTCGGCTTGTGACGTCACAAGCCGTGCTGATTTTGAACAGCTCACCCAGAGACTGAAGGCAGGACACATTCAGAAACCGTATCTCACTCAAAACAGCATGGATGGATTTTTTTCAAAGTTTGTATGCGCGTGGAAGCACCAGAGACACAAAAGAACACCCCAAATCCCAGAAAAAGTGTTTTTTTAATAATATGGGCACTTTAAGTGTTTGAGACAAGTCACTCATACAGCAGGCTGATAATATTTCTTATTGTCAACTTATCCCATGAAAAAACAACTTGAACCAACAATGTAGGGGTGCCCCCTAAAAGTCCATGATTTGAGCCTGAGTCGAGAAGACTCCAAGTTGAATCACTGCACTTAGTTTTTTTAGATGTGTCATTGTACACACAACAGAATGATTGAACAACAGTATGGCAGGCTGTAAACTTTACAGTCTTGTCTCAAAATGACCTAACCACAAAACTAACTGTGATGGAAGTAGAGACGGGTGGTAGAAATGGAGGGAAGCGCAAGGCAAATCCTGATTTGGGGACAGTCCTGTGGACAACACTGTCTTCCCTGTGGCTCTCAGCCCGTTGGTTCCTACTGAAGACGTAAATCTTTTAAAAACAGCTTACAGAGTAAAGCTAGGGGGTTGTAATTCAAGGAGAAGGCTGCTAAAAAGAGAGCTCTGCATTTCAATTCAATTTTATTTATAGTATTAAATCATAACAAGAGTTATCTCAAGACACTTTACAGATAGAGTAGGTCTAGACCACACTATAATTTACAAAGACCCAACCATTAAAGTAATTCCCCGAAGAGCAAGCATTTAGCATTTAGGTTTCTTCCTTTTTAGGGAGAAACCTCGGGTAGTGAGGAAAACTTCCTTTTAGGGAGAAACCTTGGACAGATCCAAATCCAATGACAGCAAAATTGTTCTTTTTGGGTCTAGGGGTCGCAGACAGTTTGTCCGACGACCCCCATGCACTGAATTCAAGCTAAAGTACACTGTGAAGACAGTAAAGCATGGTGGTGCAAAAATCATGTTATGAGGATGTTTCTCATACTGTAGTGTTGGGCCTATTTATCGCATACCAGGGATCATGGATCAGTTTCAATACATCAAAATACTTGAAGAGGTCATGTTGCCTTATGCTGAATAGGAAATGCCTTTGAAATGGGTCTTTCAACAAGACAATGACCCAAAACACACCAGTAAGCGAGCAAAGATTAATGTTATGGAGTGGCCAGCCCAATCCCCAGACCTCAATCCCATAGAAAACTTGTGGGGTGACATCAAAAATGCTGTTTCTGAGGCAAAACCCAGTAATGCAGAGGAATTGTGGAATGTAGTTCAATCGTCCTGGGCTGAAATACCTGTTCACAGGTGCCAGAAGTTGGTTGACTCCATGCAACACAGATGTGAAGCAGTTCTCAGAAATAATGGTTATGCAACTAAATATTAGTGCAGTGATTCAAAGTAAAGCAAACCCTTGAGACATCTGAACAGCCTAATATTCCTTTTTCTTCAATTTTGGTAATGTTTTGATTTGGAATTGAATGTGCAGCAGTGTTCCCAATGCATTGATATTATGGAATTAAAAGCTATTCTAAGGTTTTTGAGCATTATTCACTTTTTTAAACACACTGATATTATTCTGAACACAACTGTCAAGCGCTGTGAGGGTGCGCCTCATTCAGTTCAAGATTATGCATCGCTTCAATTGGACTCCCTCCAGATTGTTTAGAATTGGTCTGAAAGACCAAATTGTTGGAAATGTAAGACAGAGGACGATATTACTGCATGTCTTATGGGCCTGTGATGAGGTCCAGTAATTTTGGACCGGATACATGATAACCAATGTCAGATTGCAGGGACACAGGTTCTATTCAGCCCAACAGTATTTATTCTGGGAGATGGGTCAATCCTAAACGGGATGGATAAAAACATAAGAAGCTGGGTCCAGACTAGTTTAATGGTATCCAGACAGATTATTTTAAAAGGATGGAGGAATGAAGGGGTGCCGTCAATCCAGGAGTGAGCTTGTGAGATGGCTAGCGTTTGAAAAAATTTCATATAAAAGCCAGATTGGATGTCTATACTAGAAAGTGGGGAAAGTACTAAAGCTCTCTGGAGGGCTCCTAAGAAGCTTGTGCTGTGGAGAGGCATATACTATGTGCTTATTGTTGTCAAAGAAACATAATGTGTTCTATTTGGTTTACAGTTGTCTGCTTTGTTGTTATTTTGTTGTGTTGTCTTGAATATTATGGTTATGTCATCTTGTCTTAATCTTTGTCTGGGTAGGTGGTGATGACAAGTGGGCGCGTTCAGGGGGGAGGGGATGTGTTTATGTTGTGAGCTATATGTTTTACAAATATGTAGTTCCTTTTAAAGACTCCACAGTTTTCTAAAACAGTTGGTTACTGTAGTTTTCAGCAAACATCAAACATGTCACAAAATGAATTGCTTGTTGGGCTTTGCACATGGGATTTGTTGACAGTTGAAAATTGTTGAAATTTTTTTATTAGGAGTAACCCCTTGAGATGCAGCATCTCGTTTTCAAGGGGGTCCTTAACGATAAATAAATATACTGTACAATCATAATTAGACACAACAGTTGACAAAACGAAGACAGACAAAAACAAAAAAAACAAACATCATAATCAGTCAGTTATAATCAAGTTTGAGGCAGAGCAAAGGCCTGTACTACGAATCAAGATCAACATGCCCTGGATTTCTTTTAGTAACCCGGCTTCACCTAACCTAACAACCGCGGTCCCGCATAACCTGTGTCACGACGCTGGTTATCAACTAGTTCAATCAACCCAGGGTTTCCCAATCCAGCGGCGCGCGCGTTCACATGAAAGAGGGAGTGTTTGCGCAGCACGACCAATTGCAAACATCTACCAGAGCAGCATATTTTATATAAGAAGAGCAAACTATAATTTTACATAAATATGACGAACACAGACACGGTTTTACAGGCAAAACGCAATACAGTCGCTGCTTCCTAAAACAGGAAGGAAAGCTGGCAAAAAAATAGCCGACGCTGTCAATGCGTAAATCACAACACTTATCAATATCAGTATTGATTGGTCGGTAGGCGGTGCTTTTACACCGGTTGATCTCTAATCTCCAACATAACCTGCTCCCGACCAGGTTAGGTGTTCAGCATAAGTTTCCACGGCGATTTCACCCGGTAACTGATCCACCATCGTGATAAAGAAAACCCCGGGTTGAACCTGAAGTTACCTCGTTAACGCCAAATCTTGCTTCGTAGTATAGGCCTCAAGAATGAAACTGGATATTAATAATAATATTAGAAGTGGTGTTGTAGATGATTATGGACAGGTACAGTTGGTACTGTAATAGGAAAACATTAAATCACACATTTAATAAATGATATTTCAAATTGCGAGTAAAAGAGGCTGCTTTGTTGTTTGACCAGTGTTGTCTTTGCTTTTTGTATATTTCATCATTTGATTTCCGAATTATTCTGCAATATACAGTTTGTTAAAACATATAGATGCCAGCAATTTTTTTGCGTTAGTATTTTATGAAACCTATACAATTCAGAATGAATTACTTAAAATTTAGCAGCAGTTAGATCAGCTGATCTAACCATCAAAGTAGGGATGTCTGTTTCAGTTAATTATGCTTTTGATAGCCCAACACCCATTAAGTGGTAACTAACCAGTTCATTTTTAAGAAAAAAAACTTTCAATGACAACACACATAGTTGTGATGTAGCCTTTGTCTGTAAAAGCTGTCCAACAGTCAGTGGTCAGAGCTGCAAGGTTTCTGCCAGTGAGGGCCAAGGTTGACTTCTGGCTGGGTCTAAGCATCGAGGAAATTCTTTTACACACATTTTTAAGATGTATTTTTTTTAACTAAAATGTGTTTTACAAGTAGCAAACTCCTTGAAGGAATAACTGAGTGCTGTTAGCGAGTGTGCAGTTGAGAGAGAGAGCATGTGTATGAAGTTAGCAGTAACGTTATAGCTGTAAACGTAGCCGTGCAGTGTGTGTGTAGTTTAGGCCAGGGCTTCTCAATCTTATTACACAAAGGTCCGCATCTGATTTTTATTCAAATCAGTGGTCCGGAACGATTGGCAATAACAAAATAAGATTTAAGCAACAAACATTCAAGTTGAGTACTCCGGTTTCCCAGTCAACGTTTGGACCAATAGAGGGTAGCTGAATTTTGGTAACGGTACCTTTTTTCTGTAGCCTACTTTCTCTCTTAACAAAAAAATGTATTTAAGTTGAAAAAGTATCACGGATTAGCTACAGTCCGTTACACCACTACTGTATATCCAACAATTTTATTGATCTAAAGAACATTTATTTCAAAATATAAAATATAACACTTGTTGAACGTGTTGTTTTCATACACGAGGAATGGGCTGGATCCGGATTGACTTGCCGTTGGGTCTGGATGCAGCTGGGTCTGGACTTAGAGAAGCCCTGGTTTAAGCTGTTTGTCAGTGAAAAAATGCTACAACTCCTCAAGACCCAAGCCAAGGTCCTGTGTCATGCTGCTACCTGATTAAAGTAAAAGTGGGTTAGCCCCGAAGCTAGCGACAACTTCGGCACAGGCTCACTTAAGGTGGACTGACCTTTAAGGTGGACCAGCTATTCTCATTTTAACCTATAGAATGACATGTATAACCGGTCAAAACTATTCTCTGTGGTTAACCATTGGCATCCTCACATTAAAGTTCTCTATAGTTGTAAAGTTTATCTTTAGTGGCAGCTAGGGATGTGCTCATCAGGTGTTTTCTGCCTAGTCCTTTTGATATTGCAAAGTGCTACATTTAAAAACAATAAGAGATAGAGAAAAGAGAAAGTTTTCATTTATTTATTTTATTTGGTAGATGTGTAGAGTTTCTGCTGTCCTGATGTCAATGGGGAGCTTGTTCCTCCATTGTGGAGCCAGGACAGCAAACAGTGGTGATTTTGTTGAACAGGAGCTGGGCCTCCATCATAGTAAGGGAGTATCAAGCCGGTTGGCAGTAGCAGAGTGTAGTGGATGAGCTGGATTGACCTGGATGTATGATGAACCTGAGCCAAGGTAGGCAAGTCCGTCAGTTAGACACGCAAAGACTTGTGCTTAGAGTGCAGAGCCTGAGACTTGTAGTTGTTGGAGGGTGGAGAGGAGGATCTGGTGGTTCAGCGTGTCAAATGCAGCTAAAGATCGAGCAGAATGACAACTGAGGAGAGGGAGGCTACTCTAGCAGAGAGGAGTTCCTCTGTGATGGCAAGGAGAGAAGTCTCAGACTCTGGGTTTCTTAAAAAGAACAGAACAGAGTCAATCACCAGTGCATGCAACCAAATAATGTTCCATGTTCACACACACTTATTTTCACTCACATATGAAGCGAAATGCTTGCAGTGTAGATGCTGGCTGTGGTAAAGGAGAGCAATAAAAAGGTTCAAATTTTGAATTGCTTTATTTTAGCCAATCAAATATGCCCAGATACAATCCTTGGGATCAGGACATCTCTAGTTGCTTCCTCAGTGTTGGGTGCAGTCAGTCCGTTGGCCCCCTGCCAGAGGACCCCTGTGGTCTGGAAGTTTTATGACTGGAGTGCTCTCTATTTACTTTGCCCTGCAGCCCCTTCTTAGTCTAAAAAATGGCTCTAGTGCTGACATAGACCATATCGCAACTCTATTGTCAGAAGGAAAGTCTCACTAGTGAAAGATCTTAGTACATTACTTTGTTAAATTTCATTCAATTCAAACTTACTTTACCACACCTTATTCACATTTTTGGACATTAATGATGTAATAAGTATTTGCCAAAGCTAAAATTCTTTGTATTTTATTGAATTTAGCTGTGAATAATGATTATCCATCTCTTTTGTTGTCCCTCTCTTTAACAGCAACGGGATCCTCACAAACGAAGTTCAGAAGACTCAAAAGTAAGATTTCCAACATGCTTTGGGGGTCATGGATGAAACCGGCTTGTCTAAAGATGACTAGCGACTTGGACACCACTATAAGGTGGCTTCAAGTTTCTTTTCGTTTAATGAGACCAGTACTTGTATCATTGCTGAGAGATTTATCGTCATGTGCCTCGGCACTCCAACACTGAAGCAGCTGTGTTGTCTTGACTTGCATATGCTGGCCATTGTTCGAGCCCCGTAATGACTGCAAGGTATTCAATAACAGGCAGCTTTAGATGTTTGAATGTGTGCTGTGTAGACATTTGCGGCTCTTGGCATTGAAGATGGCAGTGCAATACGTCATTACTCTTAAGAAAGAAAGAACCAAGCAGGTCTGCCTTGTTGCACAATCCAAATGTTCTTCAAAACTTGCCATTTTCAGCATGTAGCTTGCTAGCTTGCAAAATCTGCGAACGGAGTTTGAGAACGGCAACACAACGGATGTCAGGCAATTATCCTGGAAATGTACTTCCGTTGATCCAGACTAGATCCCGGAACGTGTCTATCATCTGGATTGGTTTTAGGAGGGCAGATGTGGAACCACAATCCTCTGCAAAATATGCTACAAAATGATTGCTAGACCAATTTCACCTCAAGATGACATAGGGCTGGGCAATATGGCCTAAAAAACAAATCCCTGATTTTTTCACAAAAAATCCAATTTAAGATTTAAATCGATTTTTTGCCACCCTACCTAAAATCAATCTGCAGATGACAAAGAAAAACAAGTTTTAACTTTATTTTGTTGAGTGTTTGAGAGATAAAGCTGTTTTCACACACAGGCCTACAGGTAATTCACTTCTCGTTCCTCGCTAAAAGTTCAAATCATTTTAACTTTATTGCGTCATCCCATTAACATCCGATGGTCTCTTGAATGTAGCATACCTGTAGCAAGCTCCTTCAGTAACTAGCGGTAAAAAAAAACGTCGAAGAGGAGCTTCGTGCTACAGAGCGCCGATTGCTAGTTGTTTAAGCCTCTACAGACCTCCGTCACAGCTCGGTCGTATCAGCGGCATTTAGTAGATGTGTTGAGCCGCAACAGAGTTCCTCCACACCGCCTCTGGTGCTCTGTCATGGTGCTCCGCATGGTGCTGGTGGTTCAGTTATCCAAGAATAGGTGACTCTCAGCCGGGGACAGAGCACCGTGAGCTGCCGGTCATTTCGGCGGAGATTACTAGTATTATTAGTAAGTAATGAAACGACTAGTTAAGAAAATAACTAATGTTAGTCCCTGTCGCTGCCATGTTCTTTGTGTATCTCTATGGCAAACGCATTACGCACGGGGGAGGGCTGAGCCCGTTCGCAGCTACGGGAGCCCAGAGGGAAGCGTCGGCGGATGTTAAGGAGAAAACCGATTTTCATTTAAACAGATCGACATTAACTACACATTCGAGTTAATCGATAAAATCGATTTATCGCCCAGCCCTAAGATGACATCAGAGTTCCTCAGAGTGTCACTCGGACAATATAATTAATCTGTAATGTCATATACGAGCTGTGTTCCCTCTAAATTCAGATTAGTTTACTAGAATAATCACACTGGTATGATCTTATGCATCAAAGGGTTAACTCAAATAGTTATGTTATTTTATGAAAAATTTAAAAATATCAGAGTAAATATCGTATAGCCTAAAAATATCAAATATTATTCATAAGCAATATTGCCCAGCCCTAGTACCAACAGCTGTAAAGCTCTCTAATTAACACAACATAAATGTAAAACTATTTCTCGGTAAACAACATCTGGGCACAGTATGTCTGTTTATGGGTGGATAAAACAAAGATATGTGTCATATATGTATTTGTCTGTATATATGCACAGACAGACAGACAGACAGAGACACACACACACACACACACACACACACACACACACACACACACACACACAGGTCTCTATGCTACCACACCCTGACTCCAACTCCATAATAAACACAGAGAGTTTGATATTAACCCTCTCATCTCACTCTTAGAAAGGAGGCAAATAGATGTACTGCCCAAATTTGAAACAATTCTTTTTAGATTTTAATTCTAATACCGTAAAGCAGAAATGCCATAATTAAGTTCTTTTTTGAACAGGTCTGTATATCATTTGAAACTTTCAGTGGCAATACGATACCTAAGCTTTGGTGGTGAAACCAGAGCAATAACATTTTTAATTCCTTGCAATAATGAATAAAAAACGGCTTCTTATGTAACCAAAAAAAAGCAAAACTTTCTCTTCTTTACCATTTGTACTCTTTATTGAACTTTAGCCCCAAACATTGAGTGGCAGAGGCAGTTAAACCCAGTGGCCATTAAAAATACACCCCACAAAATTATTTTATATGCAGATAATGTTTCATAAATCAGGTACTCGTAACACTTAATGCCATTTTTGATATAAAAAGTTCAGTGTCAACATATAAAGTCAACTGGTTTAAGATGTACTGCCTTCCAATACAGTAATGGAAGACTAAAAAAAAAAAAAAATAGCGCATACATATTTTCCCATTTAAAAAAATAAATAAATTGGAATCTGAACTATCTGATCAAAGAATAAGTCAACAAACAAGACTAAGAATCTAGCCAAGCATTCAATGCCAGCTTTCGGTACTCAAATCTTTTTGAAAAGTATTGTACACCTTAAGTTCAATACCCAGTATTTCTTTTTAACTTTATAACTGCACCCCAATGAAAAATCTTTTCAAAGCACAGAATCCTCTGCTGATTTTGGTTTGTTGCTGTTCCTCTGGCAGGTGATGGTAATGCAGGAGGGCTCCACCTCCCTGTTCAGTCAGAACCTGAAGTTGCCTACACTTCCCAACAGCTCGCTGACATCCACCTTCTCTGACCCAAAGAAGAACAAAAACTTCCATGGGTCAAAGGTCAGTGTTGTTTCCAGGTACTTGCCTGGAGCAAGACAACCTTCTCCTCTGCCTCTCTTGGCTCCACCCAGCTCTAAAACTGGCCCTAGTCCCCACATATTTGGCAGGTTTAAATCCCTCCAAGATATTTAAACACAGGGATTTCAAAGACATCCAACTTTGGCTTAAGCAAACTATATCTTACTAGCACTTACTCCACTGACTCAGGGCCGTGCTGTGACAACCTGTGGGGCTGACCATGTCCATATTTTACTCTAATGTCCTGTTAAAATTTCTCATGCATACGGGTTTTAGACAATAATGTGAGGGATGGGGAAGAGAGAAGGCATGGATAATAGGCCTAGAAGCTACATGTAAGATCTGAGATATTATCTTAAGCAGCACTAAATCATGTATGTCAATAAGCTGGCATGTTTCCATTTTGTGTTATTTTTAGTCCCTTTAAATAGTGTCATTTAAGAGCCAGGTTAGGAGAGGCCCATTACACATGGAAACAGTTTCCAGTTTAAACACAGTGTGTGTGATGAATTACTTGTGGGGCGGGAGGTCACACAGACACACTCACTCACTCACTCACTCACTCGCTCGCTCGCTCGCTCGCTCACTCTCTCGCTCTCTCTCGCGCTCTCTCTCGCGCTCTCTCTCTCTCTCTCTCTCGACGCAGTATAGTCTATTATTACAGATATGGGTATAATAAGTCGTATTGTATTTATATGAAAGTGATAATATATGCATGGCTTGAATTTTTATAAAGCATTACATTTATTTTCCTCAAAAAGGCCTTATAAGGTATGAAAAGTCTTACATTTAATTCCCAAAAGTCTTGAACAATGTTTTCTACCTGCCGAAGACAGTAATGTTAGATCTAAAATGTTTCTGTATGTGATTGTGGGCTGTCAGGAGACTTTACACACCTGTAAAGTGAAAGTGGGATTGTTGTGACACTTGTGCTGCAGGAAGTAGTTTGAGTTAGAAGCTTTAGACCTGTAGCAAACACTAGCCTAAATTTTATTTATTAATCAATTCATCCATTTTATGCCGGTTATCAAATCCTTGTCAAATTAATTTTATTAATTATATCATCAGGATCTTTTGTTATAAACTGCAGGTAGCACTGACAATGTGATCTACATTAATAATACATGATTCTAGGCCATATTGCCCCTACTGGTTTTCCATTATACTTTCATACTTTAGCCAGTATGGTCGTGAAACATGCATTCTATATGGTATAAAAAGATCTTTAAAAGTCTTTAATTTAATATTGTTAACCCTAAAGAAACAGAATAAAATGCAATGTAAATATGGTATTTCATAATAAGATTATGAATGGTACATTTACACAATCTAGTTCTGTAGCATCAGGTTACATTAAAGTTAAGTATATATAATATACAGACTGTAAAATAATAGTGGAGTGTTAAATGTTACTACTACTACTACTCCTAATAGTAATATCATAGCAAAATATATTAGAAAATTACTACATCCAGACATCTTGTTTACATGAAAAGAATGCATTCTGAAAAAGTTATTCAATCTGTTTGTACTCATAATGTGCTTTCGGTTTCACTCTGTCAGTATTATTATTTTAGGCCCTTCAGTGATTTACAGGAAATGGGGTCACCTGCTAACCTGCCAATGTCACGGTGCTAAAAGGTTTGTTAAAAAGTGCCACTTTAGTGATATCTTGAATGTTGATGGCAGCAGAGTCACTGTGTGTCCCCTCCAGAACACTAAACTAGTTTTATGTTGGGCTGCCCTGGTAGGATAATGGGTTCACTGCAGTGGAGGAGCATGCTGGAGTTTACAACAAGCCGGCAGCTTTACATCCTGAGGTCCCGGGGTCACCAGCCGATAGGCAAAAATGAAAGGTTTTAGAGGCAGAGTTGTAACACACCCCGTCGTCTAGACTGCTTTAATGGGTTTACTGCATTGATGAAATATTGGCAAGGGGGCTGGAGGTGAGACCCAGGGACAAATGGCCCCTGTCATTAGAAGGAATGCATTTCCTCCTTTCTCCACATTGCCCTTCATTCAACTTTTAAGGTTGTGCATGTGTAGCTGTTGAAAAGGCCCCCTCACCCCACTGAACAGCACTGTTCAAAAGAAGTCCTGAGTTTGCTCTTCAACCCCATAGATGGGGACTAAGGAGAAACTTTAGATTTTCTTTTAAGAATAGACCTCTTTTCACAGATGGTAATGCCAAACTGCAGGGTGGCATGCATGTTTTCTCTTGTGTAAAAGGCAGAGGATTAATCTTCATTTGACATACCTGCCTGGTTTTTGCTCACTTTGTTGTTTGGTACTACTATGCATTTTAGAAGTACTACATGTAGTCTAAAGTGCAGTCCAAAGTCAACACAATATGAACAGCAAGAGGAAAACATAATCACAGAAGGCATTTTTTTCAACAGCAGAAGGGTTTAAACGCTGCTTGGAAAATATTAGATTTAAACCAAAAATCAGGCCAGTTTTTCATATTTTGGAATTATTTTCAGTGGTTCTTCACATAAATCAGTTATTATCACAGCAATACAAACCCATACCATCATCAGACAACAGTATTTCTCAGTGCCTCATAATGGGTTTGCCCATTGACCTAAAGTGGGATTTCCCTCTACCCTTTTGATCCACAGGATGGCTCCAAAGGAAGCAGCACAACCCTTCTCACCACCGCCACAACCACCAACACCAACAGCAGCAGCTTCTCAAAACTCCACAAACCCTCCAAGGACCACAAAGACAAGCCTCCAAAAGACTTGAAAGAGCCTAAAAGTGCCTTCAGAGACTCTGGCTGGGAAACCAGCAAAGCCCCCAAAGAACTTTCCAGGAAACCCAAAGAGAACCAACCACTTAGAGATATGAATCCTAAGATGGGCTTTAAGGAACCCAAGTCTTTGTCCAAGGAACATCGGACTGAGGGAATGACCCATGGGTCAGGGCTAAACAAGCGTCTGCCCACCCCCGATAGTGACGATCATCTGACCAAAAAACGTAAAAAGGGATTTGTGGATCCATCAGGGAAGCATACATCAGGGTCCGAATCTCAACATTTGGATAAGAAACTCTTGAAGGGTAGATCGCACATGCGAACAAGTAAACTGCGACCAGAAGGTGATGAGGCAGAGCACAGGAAGGTGTCGACACTTCCGCCATTCCAGGAACTGGTGGACCCCAATGACTCTGATATGGAGGACCAGTCCACCAAATCCGATGTGAGTAGAACATATTTTTGTTATTGAAAACAAGAGTATAAAAGTTCTTGGTCTGTCTTACCTTAACTTGGTAAGCCAGCTAATTTAATTATACACTTACAGCAAGAAGAACTATGTCCGTTTTATCATCATGGAGGTTTAGGAAGCAGCTGTCTGACCCTTGTACAAGTCCAGCACATTGGACTCACTGATTTGAGCTTTTGAGCCACTTTACTGGAAAAGTGGTGAAGGGAGGGCAGGGTTTCGCATAAGAAATGGTCCATGGCCAGTAGAAAAGTATGTTGGGCAAGTTGATCAAAACAGCCGGCAACCAAAGGTCCACCTAGGGAGTTGCTATATGCTTCTTTATAGTGGCATTAGGCTCGCATTGCCGACCTCACACAGCGCTGTAGAGGAAGGTCTGGCAACAAGAGCATATACTCTTGGATAGAAGAAAAAACAGTCAGGGGTTGTTTGCATTTCTTTAAACCAATGACAATCATCTTGGGTGGTGCTAAGCTCCGGACGCAGCGAGTATGGCCCTTCAAAATGATCTCCGGAAGGAACTTGTTTATATGGAACATTTGCACCTCGCAAAAGAACATACGTGGCGTTTTCATTTAAATATAGTTAGTTAAATGTTCACATAAGACAGTAATTTAGGCTATTTAAATTAGCTGAAGACATTGTTAAACGTCATTTGCTCTAACCACCGTATCGCCATGCGTATTTTGTCCATAGCAAATCCCACCAATCTGTCCCAAAACGTCCCAATTAGAGAGTCAATGCCATGCAATTTTTTGTAAATCTTTACAATCATTCCCTGAAAGAACCAAGCAGTCCTGCCTTGTTGCACAATCCAAATTTTCTTCCAAACTTGCCATTATCAGCGTGTAACGTTGCTCAGAGGTTCCGGTTAATGTTGCTCGATGCGAATGGACTTTAAAGTAAACTCAAAGAAAACAGAAAATGTGAGGGACATCCGGCAGGACATCCGGCAGAACTTCCGGAGGCGCTGGAACTATCCCGTACCAGAACCGTCGTCAATCCAGACTCTGGTGGAGTTAACTGGAGCTAACCACTAACAGGAGCTAACCAGTGCTAACCGAGCCTGTTCCCTTTCTCTCCGTTTTTGTGCCCATACCCATTAACTGTATTTATGGACTCGAGCCTGAATACATCCTGACATTTTATTAAGTTGGCTGTTATAATAAAAGTTTTAAACTACAATATAGAGTTGTTTAAATGACAGACATCTGTTCAGATGAGATCTTAATGAGTGCAACACAGACACATGTTTAATACAAAACAGTGTGTTTAACGTTATTAGGATCCCCAAAACATGGATTAAAACACTTGAACAGTGAACTATAACAAACAAAATGAATAATAATTAACTTTGGATAGCCTTAGTGTAATATGATTTAACAGGAGTTAGGAGGAGACATGACATAATAACATGTAACTTTCTGTATGGATCATAGTATGGTTTTAAGGTTCAGTTGTTAATAAATTGGTTGGTAATCATGTATTTTATCTGCGGAACCATAAAATGTATTTGACAAACCAACCAGATTTAATTGGCAAAGCACATCATAGGCTACACTTTATCTGTATATTCACTGATAAACAATTGACATATAAAAAAAAAAAAAATTGTTCATAAACCTTTGTTTGACTAGTTTATTACTGAACTCAGCCATCACACTCCACACCATCACATCCTGCACCCCCACGAGTAAATTAACACTGTAGGAAACACTACAAAGAGGAAACACTGAGAAGAGGAAACACACTTGTTAGCGGCCCCTGAAATCTACATGTCTCAGTGTCCTTGGGCAAGATACTAATATATTAAACCCCAATTGCTTCCAAAGGCTGTGCCACTGGCATGAGATTGAATATTAATCACATCTTGCATGACCACCATGTCTCCGTCACTAGTGTATTAATGTGTGTGTGTAAATGGGTTAAAGATCCAATATGTAATATATTTACTGTATTAAATCGAAAAATGACCAAAATATGTCATCAGATACTTTGTATTAAAGGAGAATTCCGGCCAATTTTTTATGTTATTCTTGATCGCTATAGCTGTGCGAGTACTTTCGATCCTATCAATTCGGTCCTAGCAAACTGGAGTTGCTGCAGCTACGTGTACAAGCGTCCACTGAGCTAAAACGGCAGTGGTCAAGGCAAGTTTTAGAGTGCCTTTGTGCAACAGACACAAAATGCAATTAAAGCTGCAGGCAGCGTTGGACGGGCCTGGCCCTGTCAGGGTTACTGGTGGACGCCGCTCCTTGTGACCGTGCATTTGCGCGGCACTCAGACACTGCAAATCGTCAGCAATGAAAAGGGACCTCCCTGCTGAGTTCAATGATACCTCACACAATACTCTACGTCATACAGTTCATTAGCTGTGAAAGGGGGCGTGGCCAAAGCATAGGGGTCGGGGTAAATCCTTACCAATAAAAAATGAAGTCTCTGCTGAGTTCATTGATACCTCACATAAGACTCTACCTTAAACGGGTCACCAGTTATAAAAGGGGCGTGGCTACAGCATAGGGGGCGGGTCAAACATCACCAATCAAAAAGAAACACTCTGCTGAGTTCAATGATATCTCACACAAGACTCTACCTTAAATGGATCAGCAGTTATGAAAGGGGGCGTGGTTAAAGTATAAAGGGTGGCTCAGTATCACATGTAGACCACACATTATAAGTTTCATGTAAATCGGATGATGTTTGTCATATAAGGCTAATTTCCTGATGGCAGCGGGGGGGCGCTATGACCAAAAGTCAGGCTGAAAGGCTGGCTAAGGGAACTACCACACAGATCAACACTGCCAAGCCTCCTACTCACCAACACCAGATCGATCACACACAAAATGGATGAGCTACAAATACACACAGAACTGCTGCGTGATGATTTTCACAAAAGCCTGGCTGAACACACTTATCACGGACGGCAGATAACAGCTTGCAGCTAGCAGCTAACAGGCCAAGCTACCCACCGGAAGGATCAAGACAGGGTAGGTGAATTTAAACAATGTCTGAGTTGAAAACGCATCTTGTTGTCATGTTAGGGCCCTGTTCATGTGGCAAAGATATATTAATTACATTTTGTGTCTGTTAAGAGGCACAAAGGCACTCTAAAACTTGCCCCGACAACTGCCGTTTTAGCTCAGTGGACGCTTGTACACGTAGCTGCAGCAACTCCAATTTGCTAGGACCGATCCAGGTTGGGTTTTTTTCTATTGAAAGTACTCGCATAGCTATAGCGATCAAGATGAATGTAAAAATTGGCCGGAATTCTCCTTTAAGGAAACCTGTTAAGTTGAAATACTGTTGACTGCTGACAACAATGCTAAAGCCAGTATTTTCACCTTTGAAATTTACATTCCGGGACTGAATTTCTGTTTTTGTTTTGGCCTGTGTGTTCTTGTAAACTGCCCATTTTGACATCCGGGTTGCCAGACATGAAATGCAAAGACACAAAAACAGCAGGCTGACTGCAGCCATGGCAGCAGCAACGAACTGGATTAACGGAATAAGATTCATTCAACCCGACCGAACAGTTGCATGACCAGAGACGTGGTAAAACACGGGTACATATTGGAGATGCATTTAAAACATGGAGACACTCAGCCATTAGTGTTACAATACCAACCCAAACCAAAATTACATATTTGGGCATCACCATACACGCATCGCTACAGCGAGTTGTCGGGGACAACTATGAAACTATATTAAGTAGTGTTCAAAGGGATCTGGCCTATTGGTCTGCGTTGCTGGCATCCCTACGGTCCAGGATTGCGGTTGTTAAAATGAACATAGTTCCTCATGTGAATTTCTTAAGTACAATGATCCCCACCAATAAACCAATACATTTCTGAAAGAAACTTGATACCTTAAAGTGTAACTCTCGCCAAAATGCAACCTAGGGTCTTTTTGTGAATGTACCCGGGTCAAACTTTCATTTAAAAGCATATTTAGGACGGAATCGCCACTTTTAAGATTTACCGTATTTTCGTTTTTTGGTCAAATGGCCTTTTGATTGGGAGTGCTAGGGGCACTTCTATGATAGCCTCAAAATTGTTATTTTTAAAACACTAAGAAGGCTCGGCACAACATGAAACTTTGCTTGAAGTATGACCATGGTCTCTAAACCTTAACGAAAGCACAACACTGACAACACTGTTTTTGTACACAGAGTTTACTAAAAAAGGTTTTGAGCAACTCACTGTAGCTGTTGTTCTTCCGGTCGCCGTCTATCGAGCCAGTCAAAAATAGTCCAGGGAGGAGAGTAAAGATGGAAAGCTCCAAAAGCTTAGTTCCATATAAATGCACGGATAATTCGTTGTTTTGTCGTTAGTGAAACACAATATTGACCTTGTAGTTGAAAAAGGAGCCTCATATAAGAATGACATTTCCTCCTATGGAGTCCGTTCATTCGCATTCGGCGATCGCCTATTTTTGACTGGGAAAATGGCGGATAGCGTAAACAACAACTGCTAACGTGAGTTGCTCAAAACCTTTCTTTTTAGTAAACTCTGGGTACACAAACAATGTTCTCAATGCTTTCGTTAAGGTGTAGAGCCCCTGGTGATACTTCGAGCAAAGTTTCATGTTGTGTCAAGCCTTCTTAGTGTTTTAAAAATAGCGATTTTGAGACTATCATAGAAGTGCCCCTAGCTCTCCCATTCAAAAGGCCATTTGACCAGAAAACGAAAATACGGTAAATCTTAAAAGTGGAGATTCCGTCCTAAATAGGCTTTTAAACGAAAGTTTGACTCGGGTACATTCACAAAAAGACCCTAGGTTGCATTTTGGCGAGAGTTACGCTTTAATTCGGCAGTATATTTGGAATAATAAACAACCTAGGCTAAAATACTCTACCCTGCAACGTACCACAAACACGGGAGACTTGGCCCTCCCCAACCTTAAAGTGTAGGCCTACCACAGAGCTTTTCAGCTACGGGCCTTCAGTGTGGATGGACCCCTCATCTACAGTTCCATGTAGATAAATAGAGCAAAACCTCACTGGAAGTCTAAGACTGCAAGACCTTGCCTTTGCAGGTGTGTGTCCAAAAAACTGTATGCTAGCCTATGGCCCTATCCAACACATTGACCAACTTTAAACAGGTGGAGGAGCAACTACGCTATACCAATAAGTGGCATTTGAAAACCCCAATATGGTTTAATACACACTTAATGTCTGGTAACAAACCCTGTGCTTGTAAGCAGTGGATTGACAGCAGTATTTATACTTTAGACTAGCTATTCAATGAGAAAGGTATGTTGAGTTTTGAAGACCTGAGAGCTAGTTTTGAGGTCCCCAGGACATCCTTCTACTTTTATCTGCGCTTAAGATCAGCCCTAAAATGTTATGGATTGCCATGGGCAAACGGTCTTGAGGTGCACCAAGTCATTAAATGGTTTGATCAAAAATTGATTTTCCTGTGAGAGGATTAGTGTTCCGAATTTATGCTAAACTGATGCAAGTATCCATAGGAGAACTCCCAATAGTAAAGAAATGGGAACCAGAGCTGAGCCCTGAGGGGAACACAATTAATTGGGAGACAGTTTGGGACAACATTTTCCACTGTTCCAAAAATCCCAAATCACCATTATATCCACTTCAACATATGGCATAGGACATATTGGACTCCTCAGAAGAGATACGTCTCTAAAGTCATTCCAACTCCCTATTGCATGTTCTGTCAACCTGAACAAACTGGAACTTTCTTGCATATGGTCTGGGAGTGTGAACAGGTGCATGAGTTTTTGAATAAAACAACATCAATAATATCTGATGTGATAGGATGTTGAATTCCTACTGACCCGATTGTTTTGTTACTTAATGACGACTCTAAATTACGCCTGCTTGGGAGACAGAGGAATATTTGGCTAGCCGGCTCAACTGCAACCAAGTAAATGATAGCTCAGCGCTGGCTCCCCCCTCACTCGCTTTGTATAAAACAGTGGTTGGCGTATTTTCTGGACATAGTTATGTTTGAGCTCTCTACAGCAAGGATTAACAAAGCCAGATCATCAACTATCAGCCTACGGGAAAGCGCAGCAGGATGGGGGGTGGGTGAGGGTCTTTGTTCTTGTTGTGTTTCTTTGTTCTGTGCGCCATCTGACGTTATCTGTCACATACTGTGGAGATTGTTTTTGTTTTGTTTGTCTGAAGGTGCTAATAAATTTTTTTTTTTAATTGATCAAAAAACATGGAGACAGTTTAGAGCCCAAAAGGAGAGAGAGAGAGCTAATTTCCTCAGGTCAAATAAGAAACCAACGTTAGTGAACGCTGCGGTCCCTCTGCCTTTGACTCCCCGCTGCAGGAGACGTTGTATTCTCCCGATATGCTGTATTAATGTTACTGTTGAAAACATTTCTGACCACATGTGAAGGCGGTAGAGAAAGAAAAGATATGAAGCGAGAGATGAAGCGACATTGCTTTGTTGTTGCAGGACACAGTCACCTATTGTTACACAAACTCCTGGGCAGTTCAGTGCTTGTGTTACGTTTTTTACCTTCGTAGTGTTTAAAACTTTTTTGTGGCAGTGATAGCCAGTGATGTTTCCGGTTTACTGTAATGTCACCAGGACTCTCACGCCACGATACGGACTGACGAGTCTGATCTATGGTTATTTGATCGTTCACCGCAGGGTGAAGTTGGGTTAGTCTGGCTATCGCCAGACCAAGCTCAGTCTTTTAAGATGGAACATTAGTCTGGGGAGTCTGCTTTGTATTTTCTACTGCACAAGAGGCGTAATCAACGGGCATAGTTCAAATAACTCTGTACGCAATTGGATAGTCCTTCAACCAATCAGACCAACGATCCGGGTGACGTAGCAGCGACAGCGGCATCAACGGTTGCTGCACTTCGGTGGCTGCTATGTTGAATGTAAACAAGAAGCTGCTTGGTCGCTTCTTTATCATCATCGTGTTAAACCCGGCAATAGCGCACCAGGTGGATAAGCCAGTTTGTGATTGGTCCCCACAAAATTGTAACGGAAGCAGGGTAGATAAACATACAGGTTTCCAGCCTGAGCTGCAGGGCGAAATCAAATTGCCGGCAGATCGGGCTCGGTTTACCCAGTCTAACGTTAAATCAGACCTAACTTTTCACTGCCGGCATTCAAAACAAATGGAAGGACCTGCGTTTTTGCCAAGTGACGATTGACGCAGTGTTTGTGAATGAATGCTCAGCCAGCCAGTGCCTAGAGCATTATCATTATGAACAGTTGGACTATCTTCACCTTTATCAAATCGCCTAAAAAAACCAGGCTGCTACAGTATAACCATACATACTTCTACACACGTCAGAGTACTCAACATTTCTCCATTCTAGGCTGAGATGGACGACACAGCGCTGCATAAATTAGCCAGCGACATTTAGCTAACGTTAATGGCTTAATACATACAACAACACCACAGTGAATTTCAGCCTGCATGCACGAATATCCAAAAATTCGGATCCAGCCCTACGATGTACAGTTGTGTTATAATAATAGCAGTCCAACATCACTAACCTCATAAATCAAATTTTTTGGTAGAAGTGATATTTCTACATGGCAAATAATTTACTAGTAAGTGTTGTAGAGTCATAGAAAACCAACAGACCGTCATGACATGCATGCTGCTCATTCTGTGTAATTTAATCTGTAATTGAAAGGGGCATGTTCAAAATAATAGCAGTGTTGTGTTCAGTTAGTGAGGTTGATTGATTCTGTGAAGAAACAGGTGTCAGTTATGGCCCATATTTAAGGAAGGAAGGAAGCAAATGTTGTGCATCCTAATTATAGTGCATTTCACACTGAAATACTCAGCAAAATGGGTCGTTCCAGACATTGCTCTGAGGAACAGCGGACTTTGATTAAAAAGTTGATTGGAGAGGGGAAAACATAAAAAAGTGCAGAAAATTATAGGCTGCTCAGCCAAAATGATTTCAAATGTCTTGAAATGGCATCCAAAACCTGAATGACGTGGGAAAAAACAGACCAATGATCAGCTCCAGGAAAATCAAAGAAGACTTAAAGTTACCTGTGAGTACTATTACAATCAGAAGAAGGCTATGTGAAGCAAAGCTATCAGCTAGAAGCCCCCGCAAAGTCCCATTGCTGAAAAAAAGACATGTACTGAATAGGTTAAAATTTGCCAAAGGACACATTGACTGGCCAAAGGAGAAATGGGGCAACATTCAGTGGACCGATGAGAGCAAAATTGTTCTTTTTGGGTCTAGGGGCCGCAGACAGTTTGTCCGACGACCCCCATGCACTGAATTCAAGCCACAGTACACTGTGAAGACAGTAAAGCATGGTGGTGCAAAAATCATGTTATGAGGATGTTTCTCATACTGTAGTGTTGGGCCTATTTATCGCATACCAGGGATCATGGATCAGTTTCAGTACATCAAAATACTTGAAGAGGTCATGTTGCCTTATGCTGAAGAGGAAATGCCTTTTGAAATGGGTTTTTCAACAAGACAATGACCCAAAACACACCAGTAAGTCTTGGTTCCAGATGAACAAGATTGATGTTATGGAGTGGCCAGCCCAATCCCCAGACCTCAATCCCATAGAAAACTTGTGGGGTGACATCAAAAATGCTGTTTCTGAGGCAAAACCCAGTAACGCAGAGGAATTGTGGAATGTAGTTCAATCGTCCTGGGCTGGAATACCTGTTCACAGGTGCCAGAAGTTGGTCGACTCCATGCAACACAGATGTGAAGCAGTTCTCAGAAATAATGGTTATGCAACTAAATATTAGTGCAGTGATTCAAAGTAAAGCAAACCGATGAGACATTTTTCAGTTCACACAGTAAATGTTTGAGTTTGTAAAGAAAAATGCAAATACAGCCTAATATTCCTTTTTCTTCACTTTCTGTAAAGGTATAACACAAACATGATCAATTTTGGTCATGTTTTGATTTGGAATTGAATGTGCAGTGTTCCCAATGCATTGATATTATGGAATTAAAAGATATTCTAAGGATTTTTAGCATTATTCACTTTTTTTAAACACACTACTATTATTCTGAACACAACTGTAATATACATTTCCTCTTTTTGCGGGCCAGTGAAACTCTGATCTAGTGGCCCAGGCGGCTAGTGGTGCTGGACACTGGAAGGGTTTTGGAAAGATATCCAATTCTTCAAAGGAGAGGATTTGTTGGTGGTAAGTCCTTTCTTTGGCATGGAAGGGCTATAAAATGACCAACAAAGAGAATCTTCTTTATTGGTGGTCTGGTGGTATTGGAAGAAGGGGTGGGCACTATTAACTAGTTCAGCTGCATACATCTGGGTGGCCAGGAAATGGACAAAACTGGAGTAAGATAGTTATTAGATGAAGTTTTGTTTCCCTAACAGCAAAATGTTGTACACCTAAAGTGTGTTTGAATTAGAAGTAATTGAATGTGGATGTAGAATGTGTTCACTTACAAACTTAAAGTATTCCTCTGTAGCTCCAGCTCAAGTGTAGGATTATAAAAAGCCCATGTCTACAGTGGCTTCTTTCATGAATAGGCTGACATTTCACTGGGTTGCCTGGTCCACGCACATTTGGTGGAGAACCTTCCCATAAAGAAGGGCTGTTTTAAAGCCACAAGACAAGAAAGATTTATGGTTTTACAACACCTGAGGAGAAAGGGGAGACGCCACAGTGAATAGCATAGAGTTCCCCTTTAATCCTTTTAGCTTTTGAAAGAAGAAAAACGGTGAGCGTTTGTGGAAGAAAAGTCTAAATCCCTGTGCGTTGAGCACTTTTCTTTTATGCAATGGTGTTTTCATTTCTATTCTCTAAAGCTTGTATAAAGACTGAGTCTTTATGTATCTTTCTCTGTAGGGGCAGCTTGTTTAGCCAGGGAGTTATTACTTAGCACGTGCAGAACCTGTGTTTTTGTCTGCGCTGTATGTATGTAAAAAAAATAAAGTTTTCCCACACAGAGACTGGGGGTCGGGTTGGTTGGGAAGGGGATGTGGGGTGACAAATGCCAGGTGTTTGATTCTTCCCAGACTAGCAACTCGGGTGGCCGAGCACCGGGCCGACACAGAGCGCTGCTCTCATGTCTCATGTGACTACTTGTTTGATCTCAGTGTTTTTCTCTGAGCACTGCGCCAGAAACAGCATAGAATAGGAAATTTGGAGTAGGTGATGACATGAAGGGAAAGCAGACAGGCATGTTAGCATGAGAACGTTGTTTTTAGCACGCTGGATGTGGGCACAGGCTGAGTGATTTGCACAAGTTTGTGTAAACCTAAGATATTCAAATTCACATCATCACAGAAACTTGTTTTGTAGATCGCTTGATGTATTTTATTAGACTAATGGTATTTTAGAGATGAAGAAATTTTGGTTGAGGACAAGTTTAATATCTGGCACTCGGTTTGAGAAACAACTTAAATCGTATCTCTTGCCAAAATGCGACCTAGGGTCTTTTTGTGAATGTACCCGAGTCAAACTTTCGTTTAAAAGCATATTTAGGACGGAAGCGCTACTTTTAAGATTTACCGTATTCTCGTTTTTCGGTCAAATGGCCTTTTGAATGGGAGTGCTAGGGGCACTTCTATGATAGCCTCAAAATCGCTATTTTTAAAACACGAAGAAGGCTCGACACAACATGAGACTTTGCTCGAAGTATCACCAGGGTCTCTACACATTAACTCGAGCATTGAGAACATTGTTTGTGTACACAGAGTTTACTAAAAAAGGTTTTGAGCAACTCACGTTAGCAGTTGTTGTTTACACTATCTGCCATTTTCTCAGTCAAAAATAGGTGCTCTCCGAATGCGAATGAACGGACTCCATAGGAGGAAATGTCATTCCTATACGAGGCTCCTTTTTCAAATACAAGGTCAATATTGTGTTTCACTAACGACAAAACAACGAATTATCCGTGCATTTATATGGAACTAAGCTTTGGGAGCTTTCCATCTTTACTCTCCTCCCTCGACTATTTTTGACTGGCTCGATGGACGCGACTGTAAAAACAACAGCTACATTGAGTTGCTCAAAACCTTTCTTTTTAGTAAACTCTGTGTACACAATGTTCTCAATGCTGGAGTTTGTGTAGAGACCCTGGTGATACTTTGAGCAAACTTTCATGTTGTGTCGAGCCTTCTTAGTGTTTTAAAAAAAAAAAAAAAACCGAAAAACGAAGATACGGTAAATCTTAAAAGTGGTGCTTCCGTCCTAAATGCTTTTAAACTAAAGTTTGACTCGGGTACATTCACAAAAACACCCTAGGTTACATTTTGGTGAGAGTTAGGCTTATTTTAGAGCCTTTGGAGAATAACATCGGGAAAACTTTTTTAATTGACTACAAAGTTTTTTTAAAGCCTCTACCAAACTGACAATATACAGGTAAATGTGCACGTTTAAGAATATGCATACATGAGTCTCCCTTACAGTGAAAAAAGAGTATTAAGTAAGTATTAATATTGAGATAGCGAAGTCAGAATTTGAGTTATAACAGTAACCGTAAAGTTTAGGTTATATGACCCTAACTTCAAGAGGAACTCCACAGATTTTACAGTTTGAAAATCCCAGTATCTTTTGCAAGATATTCAACCACCAAACATTTGAGAAAACCATGAATGAGTAGGGATACTTTGCCGATTTTGAAGCCAGTTCTGTGTCATCTTTGTGTGGGCAGTGTGTTTAGATGAACAGTGTTTGGCTTCCCTCGGTGGCGCCAGTGCACAGAGGAGTAGGGCAGCGTAGGTCTCCCCAGAACCAACACTTCACGGAGGAAAACCAAACACCGTTAATCTAAACACTGCCCACATTGCCATGACACAGAGATGGATTTAAATCAGCAACATATTTCTTTAACTGCAGCAAGAGTGAAAATGAGCGAATGCATTTGTGTTGCACAACAAGACATCTCAGTATAAATGAGTTGGCTATCTTTGAATGAATCCACAGTGTCAAGGCCTCTTAATTCACATTACAATAGTTTTGTTTGGACAGCCCCTACTGAATTAGACAAGCAAACCTAATGCTCTCGGTCAGTTTGGTCTTGTTTGCTGGCATTTATTTTTTGGCCATCCTAACTGTGCCAAGAGTTAAGAGAAGGAGCCAGAGTGATGCCAACAAACTCTTACTGAAGACTATTTATTGTCTTTGAAGAGTGGCTTTGAGTAAAGCAGGACAAAAGCTCTTAAAAGGAACAGTGGTACGATTTATGGCACTCTAAAGAAGCTGTACCATAAACCAACAGACCAGCTGTGTGTTGTTTGTTGGCATGAGGTGACAGCCATTGAAGTCACTCTGCCTTTTGTCCTCACATCTCTCTTTTTCTCTCATGTTTCTTCTGGAGGTCGCTTCTGGCCACTTTGTTTTCTGTCAATCTGAGTGGGTCACACACATTATCCCACTATGAGAAATTATTTTGGGAGACTGTTAATACTACAGTACCTGTCACATCTAGTGTAGTGCTTTTCCACTACAAGAACCTATAGCAGGCAACATGCGGCTTCCCTTGTTCTGAACTTGTAAACCTTTGGCATCTTCTTTACAGTTCTGCTTTATTTTACAAACTTGGATATTTCAAATGCACACAAATGAAAAGGCAACAGCAGGGTCAGATGCATAAATGTCTGTGTAGTAGGGCTGGAGGAATGAATTCCAAAAGTCGAATATAATTCGAATAGTAAAAATATCAATACTATTCGAATGCTGAAATTACTATTAGAATTTTTTTTTTTAATAAATAGGTTGGCTAACGTTAGCTAATGTCCCTCTTCTCATGTCATGTCTAATGAACAATAAGTTACGGGATTGAGAAACACAAGGCATTGTGAGCTAACGTTACCTACCAAGTAACGTTAGTACAGGAGGGAGTGACAGGCTGCGGCTGGAAATCGGAAGAAGGATGGGAAATAGTTTTAACAAGAAGGGAGTACACCAAAGAGAAAGGAGAAGAAAATAGGCTACATAGTTTTCTACCAGGAGGGAACTGTACAGGAGACATAGCAAATAGGAACTCCCAGTGGCTGTCATCCAACACCTGGAGTCTCTTACTGAACAGGTTCAGCACTTATCGTGGGGCACGAGCAGGAGATCAGGAAACCAGGGAAACACTAGCATGATAGAACCAATCACAAACGTCCTGGGTAAGGGTGTCATGAAATTAAGTCACAATCTTGAATATCGAATAAAAAAATGGAATCGTCGATACTGCCACGCCCCCATGTGACGTCCGTTTGGCTTGTCAAACGGGAAAAAAACACACGTGTTGAAGTGCTGCGAGTCAGTCAACCTCCTGTAACTTAGCTACAGGCAGTTAAAAGTTAGCATGGCAACTGCAGATGCAGGAGACCCATTGACAGAACTTGAGCCCCCTCTTTCTCTGAAGTGTGTGAAAGTGTGGAAGTATTTTGGATTTCCAGTGAGTTATGTTTATAACGTTCGCGTTGTGGACAAAAAAGCCACAGTTTGCAAGCTCTGCTATGTGCGTGTACCATATTCTGTGTGTTTACCAATGCACATTAGCCTAGCAGCTAGCGGATATTCCTTCTGTTTATAGCTTAATCCAGACAAAACCGCACGGTTGAATTTCAGCCTGCATGCACGTTTTGTAGCCTAAACAGTTATATTAGAGATAGCAACAAGTTAGCGGACTGCCCGAGTCGCCCTATTTGCTATCGTTCTGCTCAGCTGCTGTGCTGGCTCAATGGTGTTTTAAGCCCCCATCCAAGCCTTCAAGGCAGCACTGCGACCGTTGTCTTCAACCATAACCATTGCCTAATCCTAGTGCCTTCCAGGCAGCACTGCCTGGAAGACAACATTGGGGTCTTTAACACCAAACTCCGTGTGCTGCGAAGAGTCTGCCCTCAGAATTGTCGGTAAACCTTTTTTTTCTTTTTACTTTATTGACAAATTGCAAGTTTCCAATTGACTGAAGATATGTTATTGTTACATTATGTTGTTAACAAATGTTTTAAATTTGACAATGTAGTGTGGTACATTGCGAACAAAGGTCAGATATTATATATATACAAGTCTAGGCTTTCTCCCAGCAATCTGTTGAGCCAGACTAGGAAGTTCCAAATAAAAGAAGATAATCAAATGTTTTGTGATATACAGTATACCATTAGTGTATTAAAATTATATATGCTGTGATAAACGATTTTGGTCATATCGCCCATTCGTAATGCGTAGCATTTATTTATTAATATTTTATAAACAAACGTACAGAAGACAGGACCATACAAAACAGCAAGACAACCACAAGCTGGGAATAACAAAAAATAAATAAAATCCCAAACAGAACGCTCGGTTCCAGGTAAGTGTGACAGGCACATCATGCAGTATAAAGTAAGATATTTTTCTTTTTCTACAAATGCTCTCATCAGTATAGCAGAAATATTTACATTAATGTAGTCAAGAAATGGTTTCCATATTCTTTCGAAAGCATCAGTTTTGTAATGCAAAAGACAGGTGAGAAAATCCAGAGGTATGTATTCCATTTTTGTCCTATGCCATCCCACCACTGAGGGAGCCTTATCTGAGATCCAGTGCTGAAGAATATTTTTCCTGGCACAGAATGTCATAACATTATACAGTTTTTTCTGACATATCAGTATAGTACAGTATCAGTACATATCAGTTACACGATCACTGGGAAGACCCAGAAGGAAGGAAACCGGGTAGAGTTCAAGCTCCTTCTTCAGAACCTTCTGTATTTCAAACAAGACATCACTCCAATATTTTTGTATTTTAACACGGACCAGAAACAGTGAGTAAGATCGCCATTTTCTGTCTTACACTTGGGACAAAATGGAGAGACATCCTTTCTGTATTTGGAGAGACGGTTTGGACCAACATGTGTATCTTAAACTGCTTCGCTCTTGTCCGGTTACAAACAGTTATTTTCCTTGCATTCTCCCAGATGTCCTTCCACATCTCCCCAGCTATCACAACACCCAGCTCCCTCTCCCAGATCAATGCGTAGCATTTTAAAGTAAGTAGTAAAAGTAAATAAAAAATGAATAAAACGGCAAAATTAAGGAACACATTCACCAATTTGACAGCACATACACATCATAAAGAAACGCACAGAAAACGGGCAAATACAGAAATGGTTCTCTTGATTAGTTGATTAATTGACCTCCATGCCCTACTACACAACCGTGGCACACATGTATAAGACACCTCCTTTGTTATCCCAAACCACAAGGCTTAAAGGTAGGGCTGGGAAATGCATTTCATTCAAAGGTGTTCAGAGAAAGAATAGATAAGGCCAGATAATCACATCTGACTATCTTGGTGTGTCCATTTCATCTGCACACAAGTCTGCTAGTGTGAGCTCTTTCTTCCCCTGAGCGCTGACACGGCATCCGTGTTGAAATTTATGAGCTGTCCACACATCTAAAAGCTCTCTTTGAAGAGGACAGAGAGCAACACATGACTCTGTGTCAAAGCTGTTAGAACTAAAGCTAATTTTATCTCCTGTGGTAATTGAGTTTCTAAACATCCACACGTCTTCCTATATTGTGGATTGAACAAGAATGTTTTTGATATGCAAGAAGAGAATATAAAAATGAGTGGAAATGTTAACTACCTGCTGTTTGATTGCTTCAGCTAATTGACCAAAGAACATTTTTTCCACAGATTTTCCCTTAATACAGCGTTTCCTATAATTGATGAAGAATGTCACATGTAGGGTTTGGAACCAAACCCGGTACGCGTAAAACAAAATATATTTTGGTTCTTCTTATCCGTTCCAACTATACAACAACTACAAATCTCGCTCTTTCTGAACTGGACAGAGCTGCGCAAAGCATTTTGTTTTGTTTAGGCAGTATGGGCAAGATGAATAAGAGTTGCGAGGACATGAGTCAGCCGTGCGCCATGGACCACAGGTTTTCTACTATTCCATTTTATTTGTAGTGTAAATAATATCTCGGGACACTTTACAGTTGGAGTAGGTCTAATCCACACTCTAATTTACAGAGACCCAACAATTCCCCCCAAGAGCAAGCATTTGGTGTGTTGGGTACTCGTAGGTGTACAGATTCAATTATTGGCATATTATCAAAGATGTTTATCAATATTAATAAAGTTATGAATATGGTTATTCATAACTTTATCAAATCAACAAACAATCAAAACGGGGCACCACCCTGAAACTTCAGGGGCCAATATTGAACTGTGAAATAGTCTCATTAGTGGTGTTCACTTTAAAATACAGATCTTAACTTTAATTAATCTATCTGGTATTCTCTAAAGGAACAAAAGGGAACGGTGAAGTTCGAGCACTGACCTGTGTTCAACCAGCAATTATTACAATAAGTACACAAATAATCACAGACAACTGCTAATTAAAGTATAGTAGAATTTATTAACTTCAAAATTATCAATGGCCAATCAATAATCCTTTGATCAATTAAAACCAATATACGTTTTTGTAAACTACAGCAAAAAGCAGAAACAAAACCTGTGGTGAGACACTCTCTGTGTGGGTGTCTGGGTGTGTGAGTGTGTAAATAGGAGAGGGGGCAAAACCCGGGGTTGCTTGGTTACGCCCAGATTAGCTAGCCGTTAGCTCCTTGGAGCTAGGCTGTGTGTTAGCTGCACAAAAGCTAGTTAGCCCCCAAGAGGGCGGCGGTGGGCTGCGTTGCAGGCTCCACGTGGCTAGGTTAGCCAGTTAGCTCTCAAACTAACGTGCTGCAAACAAAAGGACACACACTCAGGAGCACAGTTGTTGAGCAGTGCGCGCTCTGCAGCTATGTGACTCGCTGTTTGGCCAGTTGTTCACCTTAGCGCTTGTGTGTAGCTATATGTCCACATATATATATATATATATATACGTGTGTGTGTGTGTGTGTGTGTGAGAGAGAGATTAGAGAAAGAGGAAAGAAAGAGATATACACTTGGAAAAACCTGATTTTCTCACTCAGTGCAATAACTAAAACTCCGTGAAAGGGGAGTTAGCAGGTAGCAATTACAGTTTTAACAAGCTAGCTGCAATATCAACACAACATATCAACAATGCACCGTGATCAGAGTACATTCACAGAAATCGATTTGACTAAGTGGTCACAATCATAGATTAATAAATCAAACGGGCAGCAGCGCTTGTCAATTGATCACATTAATGGTAAACAAATGGCAACATTAGCCTTTACACATTAATAAACATACTATGTTTTATCTCTGCCCAGAACACTTAGCCTTACTGTATGTAGTCCGTTAGGTTTGTCCAGTGGATTTTCCACGTAGGACAGAAACGGGTTAACCACTTGGCCAGGGGTTAACGAAACAACTCCACCGGGCAGGGTTTGGAGCAGTTCAGTCGACTTCGATGAAGGAAAAAGCGGCGTTGTGTGGTCCGATTTCCTTGTAGAGAAACTGTGTTCTCTTCTGCAGTTTTGAAACACGATGTGTGTTACAGGATCCAGTAGTGTTCTTTCAGAACACCAAGAGATAAATCCACTTTCGTGTGGAAGTTTTAGCACAAGCTTGCACGCTCCCTTCAGCAATGGGGTTGCAGTGGAAGACGGTGAAAGAGGTGTGTTCTATAGGCTTTATAGGCTAAGGCCCTATGCTGTGTTTATGGTCCCTGGAGCCAATGGGAGATCCGAGTTCTCTGAGGAGGTGTGAACTATAAGGTTGTAGTTTTAGAGTTTTGACCACTTTGGCCACTCCTTCGTGGTCATTCGGCCATTTTGTGATCTTTTTCCCTTGGGGTGACCTGTGGGAGTTTGGTGACAAGGCTGTGGACTTTACCGTAGGCCAAGATCCTTTGTTTGAAAGACCACATGGTCTCTGAGTCTTTTGTCTCTTAGTAACGGTTGGCTGAAAACCCTTTGCTTGAAAAACATAATGTTTAACTCACTCCTGGATGGTCCCAACAGGTGCGACAGTAGCGAGGAAAAACTTCTTTTTAACAGGCAGATAATAAAACTATAACTAGTAATAATAGTAGTAGCAGTGCAGGGTGTAACAGGGCGTTGAGCAGGACCATGGCAGCAACTGCACCCACGATCCAGGTGCCACCACAATCCATGGAAACCTGCGAGGCAAGAAAGGACTCTGGGGAAGAAGCTAAGTTAGTAACATGCATTAATGGGGCATTAGCTCCAAATAGCCGTAAACTGAATGTGCCTCTCATGACCAGGAATCTCATTTATAAACGTGGCGTATGCACAAAACGGAAATGTGCATACGCCACTTCCCACGCAAAGTTTGTTATTTATAAAAAAAACTTGACGGGAGAATGTGCAGTCCTCCACAAACGCAAACTCTGACCCATGTGTACGCACATTGCACAAGTCAGACTGCAGAAAGTAAATGTAGGAAAAACGGTTACTCGTAATATTTTCAAGTATTGATGCCTCACGCACATTTTTTCACTCCATGTCAGCCATGTTATCATGAAGATTAAATCCAGCAGTGTTATTTGCGCTTGTACTGAGGGATAATTGTTCCATAAACACCTTGTAAAATCCAACTCAAATCTTAAATACAAATTCATTCTTAATATTTAATCGGCCCTGTCTCACTGTTAGGCCTGCACGATTCAGGGGAAAATATGAATCACGATTTTTTTTTTAGCTTAGAATTGATATCACGATTCTCTGCCACGATTTTTTTCTCACGAAGTGTAATGTTTATTGCACACATGAACCATGACAAAACAAATTGGCACATTGGGCTTCACCACAAGCCTGTAAACACAGAGGCTTCAATGAATAAAGAAAATAAAGTACATACTGACCATTTAAGTACAGTAGGCTACCAAAAATAGTGACATATAACACATTGAACTAAATATGGCCCTGATACAGGCTCTAGCTGAACTCCTTGAACATGTCTTAACATAATTAAAACATGTCAATGTCAAATGCTTTCAATAAATTAATTGAAGGAGAAAAAAAGAGAGAAAAGAAATCAAAGTCATTTAAAAATTAAATCGTGAACGGGTGAATCAAGATCGCGATTTTATAACGATTTATCGTGGAGGCCTACTCACCGTCAGAGAGTCCACTACGGAGCGCAGGAGGATGAGATGGCCCGACTCCATGGAATACAGGATAGCATCAAATACCCTAGGATTAAATAACTGCAGAATACAGTGTAAATAACTAAATATCTGTCTTTAAACTGTGCATATGTCATCAAATGTCAAAGTCTGAAAATACAGACGTTAAGCTCTCGCACAATTGTTACACTTAATGTCCTCATTATCAGTCTGAACTTTAATACTGTTTGTGACCAAACCTGCATGAAGAAAAGTGTGTTTGCCTATTAGACTTTCGTCTTCAAATTGTATCTTGGGGTGGGGGAACCAGTTGATGTTGTGATTTTGGCTAGGTGTTAACAGTCACAAATTCTTGTAAACATGTAAATACTGCGGTGACCCCCGTGCGTAATGCTGCATGATGGCACTGCAGGAGGACTACACCAACAGAAGAATCAGAGAAAGACACTTCAGGGACCATGACGATTTAGATTCCCTAAAACTGTGCTCTTGGATCTATGTACGGAATTGGGTCCAGTAGAGAGGGCAATGTGCCGGAATCGTGCCATCCCGGTCCAAATACAGGTCCTCGCCACTCTGGGGGCAACCGGCTGTTTCCTGAGGGAAATCGCAGACAGCTAAGTGTTTTATATAAATATTATAATCTTCAACTTTATCACTAAGGCTTGTTTGGATATAATATATAGTTCTGTTAAATCTTATCATAGGTCTGGTATATCGAAGCTGTCCCAGAGTGCCGTAATGCCTGCCGTTTTGGACGGTATTACAGTATTAATATAGGTATGTAGGTAGGTCTATAGATCAGGTTTCCCTACACTATGCGAGAACAGACCGAAATTATAATTCAATTTGCAGCAATTCACCAGTGTCTGAGAAGTTTTTTGCTTTTTCCCCCGCCAGTCATCACTTTTTCTTTCGGCGTAACGAAAGAACAACTGCCAGGTCATTAACATACTGATCAGCATTCATAAGATGCTTTGCATTGACTATTTATGGTTAAAAATGGGCATGTACAGGGCAGGATAAGAGGCTGATTCACATACACACACTTGTGGGTAATCTGTGATTTATAAAGGGAACATTGCTTACAGATGTGCATACGCACGGTTTTATAAATCTGTTGTTTGTTTTTTTGGCGTACGCCATTTTTGGCTTTTGGGCATACTGTGGGTATGGAAAGACCCCCCAGTATTCATTTTTCACTCTTTGTTTCATTGCAGCCATTTGCTAAAATCAAAAAGGTTCATTTTATTTCTCATTAATGTACACTCAGCACCCCATCTTGACAGAAAAAAACAAAAATGTAGAAATTTTTGCAAATGTATTAAAAAAAAAAAAAACTGAAATATCACAGTCATAAATATTCAGACCCTTTACTCAGTATTGAGTAGAAGCACCCTTTTGAGCTAGTACAGCCATGAGTCTTCTTGGGAATGATGCAACAAGTTTTTCACACCTGGATTTGGGGATCCTCTACCATTCTTCCTTGCAGATCCTCTCCAGTTCCGTCAGGTTGGATGGTGAACGTTGGTGGACAACCATTTTCAGGTCTCTCCAGAGATGCTCAATTGGGTTTAGGTCAGGGCTCTGGCTGGGCCAGTCAAGAATGGTCACAGAGTTGTTCCGAAGCCACTCCTTTGTTATTTTAGCTGTGTGCTTACATTGTCTTGTTGGAAGGTGAACGTTCGGTCCAGTCTGAGGTCCTGAGCACTCTGGATGAGGTTTTCTTCCAGGATATCTCTGTACTTGGCCACATTCATCTTTCCTTCAATTGCAACCAATCGTCTTGTCCCTGCAGCTGAAAAACAACCCCATAGCATGATGCTGCCACCACCATGTTTCACTGTTGGGATTGTATTGGGCAGGTGATGAGCAGTGCCTGGTTTTCTCCACACATACCACTTAGAATTAACGCCAAAAAGTTCAATCTTGGTCTCATCAGACCAGAGAATCTTATTTCTCATAGTCTGGGAGTCCTTCATGTGTTTTTTGGCAAACTCTATGTGGGCTTTCATATGTCTTGCACTGAGGAGAGGCTTCCGTCGGGCCACTCTGCCATAAAGCCCCGACTGGTGGAGGGCTGCAGTGATAGTTGACTTTGTGGAACTTTCTCCCATCTCCCTACTGCATCTCTGGAGCTCAGCCACAGTGATCTTTGGGTTCTTCTTTACCTTTCTCACCAAGGCTCTTTTCCCACGATTGCTCAGTTCGGTTGGACAGCCAGGTCTAGGAAGAGTTCTGGTCGTCCCAAACTTCTTCCATTTAAGGATTATGGAGGCCACTGTGCTCTTAGGAACCTTGAGTGCTGCAGAAATTCTTTTGTAACCTTGGCCAGATTTGTGCCTTTCCGCAATTCTGTCTCTGAGCTCCTTGGGCAGTTCCTTCGACCTCATGATTCTCATTTGCTCTGACATGCACTGTGAGCTGTAATGTCTTATATAGACAGGTGTGTGCCTTTCCTAATCAAGTCCAATCAGTTTATTTAAACACAGCAGGACTCCAATGAAGGAGTAGAACCATCTCAAGGAGGATCAGAAGAAATGGACAGCATGTGAGTTAAATATGAGTGTCACAGCAAAGGGTCTGAATACTTATGACCATGTGATATTTCAGTTTTTCTTTTGTAATAAATTTGCAAATATTTCTACATTTCTGTTTTTTTCTGTCAAGATGGGGTGCTGAGTTAATTAATGAGAAATAAAATGAACTTTTTAGATTTTAGCAAATGGCTGCAATGAAACAAAGAGTGAAAAATGTAAAGGGGTCTGAATACTTTCCGTACCCACTGTGCGTACACTTTTAGTAAGGATCCTACGCACAGTTTTATAAATAAGACCCCAGAGCCGTCAATCCAAACTCACATAAGTGCCAGGAAGCCTGAAAGATGCAGAGACACGGTGAGTGTCCCGAACAAAGCAGCTCAAAAGTAGGCCAAGTTAGCAAACAAATGAGAAGTTTGGATGCTGTTTACGGCGGAGGACATGTCTCACCCAGGGCTTTCCCTCAGACATCAGAGAGAAGCTGCTGTCTTTTAAGCGCATTATGAGTAACTCATAAACACTCATACCCCCTGGATCAGATAGGCAATGCTGACCAAACAACAAACAAGATTTGGTCTTCAAAAAGGTATTTTTCCAAAAATGAGTTCTGAAAAAAAAGGGGTTGTCTTATATTCGGATCAATGCGGTCTTAAAGTCTTAAATTTAATTTGGTAAACCCTGACTATATTTGTTGGCATTTATTTGCGTCCCCCAATAGCCTGTAGTCTATTTCAAAGAAAAGCTACGTCTTCTCACTGGAACATCACTGCTTTGACCCAGACCAAACTCCTTCGGGAGTCAGGTAATGTCAGGAGTTGGTCATATTTGAATTAATCAAAGAGGAGTTGCCAACAGGCAGTTTGTGTGACTCAGCAGTAAACTAGCAGTGGCAGAAGTACACATGTCAGGAATGTGGAGAAAAGAATCTGCGTAGCACTTGGAGCTCTGCCCATTCTCCCACCTGTGCACACCTGGGATCACTGCAGAGAGCAGACGAGCCTGACGAATTTGCGGTTTCTAATAGTTCTAAATACTGGATGATGTGGACTCCCCTGTGTGTACCACTTTCAGACTGTGTATACTGTGTGTATAGCACTTCTGAAAGCGCATGATTGTTAAGATTGTTAAAACAAGCAGCTCATTCTGGTAGATTCAAAGTCTCGGCTGATGCACCTTGCTGTTGTTTCTCTCTAAATTCCCTGGCTCTTTTAATAGTGAAATTGACACTATGTTACCAGTTTTTAGACTTTTCAAAAACTCAGACCTGAAGCAAATTATTGCCAACTTTATATAGTGCTTGGCTATATGACTGACAATATATGAAAAAAGCACACGCTAAAAATATGTATCATGATATATGCTATTTCACAAATGTGTCAAAAAAAGGAACGGCCATGCATTATGTCATAAAAACTGGTTATTTTCATGAGAACCAAACAATTACTTGAATGCAACAAGAATGCAACAAGCAACCCAGACCAACAACAAGCCAGAGATAGCAGGAATCAAACCCCAGGGCTCTCTGGTGGTGCGCACTAGACTTCATATTTGCATATTTCTGTCTGAACCTGATCCAAGTCCGAGAGAGTTGTAATCCAGCCCTACCTGAACCCACAGGCATTCTGTTTTTTTATTTCCAAACTCGACCCCAGCACAGTGTTATGTTTTTTTTTGCGTAATTTACATTTAACATTAATCTGGAGAAAACGCCAGTGTTCTGGACCCATAGTCCGCTGCTCCAAAGCCTGGCATCACCACACAGCCAGCATAGTGTAACATCTTCCAGGAGTTTACCCAGAACATCCAGCCAGCAAGCATTTTTAGTTACGTCTGTTAATCTCTGCCTTTGTTGTTTTTTCACATAGAACCGGGCTGGTTAGAGTTAACTCACGTTATAGAGGTCTGCTAAAAAAAACGCTTAAGTTAGCTAATGTTAATTTCAGCTATCAGAGCTCACATTAAGCTATGACAGACAACAGCAGAGGGAAACCGACCTGGGGCGTGAAGCGCCTGGCGCAGGTGAGTTTAGGGCGTACAATTCCACTTTTGCTAGTTTAACTGCGGAAAAAAGGGTCTGTGCGGCAGGCACATGGTTCAAAAGGGTTGTACTTAGTGTGTTAATTAATCATAGGTGTGTTTTGGGTGTAACATGCAATAAAACAATCAGAGCGTCATCTCTCATTCCCTTTAAAAGCCAGGCGTGTTTGGCTTTGCGCTGTGTCGGGTGCAAGATAGGGCCCCTGACGTTATTTTCTGTATGGGAGCTCCAGGTTAAGTCGGGAAAGCCGTTGCTGTAGATGTAACGTTACGGTAAAGCCAAGGGCTGACTGCTGTTACAGAGATGATTTTTCTGTGCTGGTGGGGCGTTCTTCTTCTTCAGCATTTAGCGACTAGAATACTAGAACACTTGTGGCGTATACTGCCAAGGTCCAATACCTACAGTACTGTAGAAAAACAAGTATCTTAACGTTTTCAGAATTTTGGGACTGACTTGGGTCTTGTGACATCCCTAAAATCGTCATTATGTATAGTATATTCAAAAGGTAAAGGTTATCACATACAGCTATGGGCTGTCAGTACCAGACACTTTAACTAGAACTACTTTTTATAACTGTTACAGACGGCCACACTTGACAGCGGGGTGAGAAGCCGACTTAAAGTAACCTGTGTACGTTGTAGTGACTCAAATGTTCATGATGTATACATTTTACACAAAACTGCAAAAACAATATTCAAATTATTCAAATTCATTTAACCCATTCCTGTAAAATTTGCAAAAAAGGCCTATCCAAGGCATACCTAAAATTAATTAAAAGCTGTTCTTTAACCATTTGGACTACATGCATGTCTTTGGTCTCTTTTGAAAGGTAACACTCTGAAGTTTCTCTCCAACAGTCATTTGTCAATCACTGTAAGTGCTATTGACTTTGAGTAATATAAGTTTGATTCTGGAAAACAAGGTTTTCATTTCCGCCTGAATATTTTTTAATAGAAAGATGCCTATGACTATAGCTGGGACTTAATAGCCTGAAAACACAATCTGGCTAGAGCAAGAAATCTTACCTAGTCCCAGTTGAAATTTGATAACAATATCTCATAAAATGACTATTTTACACCTGTTTTTATATGAATAATGTTTAGGCGTTTCCAAAAAAAGACCCTTGGTAACTATGGTCACATACAGACAGTAGTTTTATTTTTTCTAATTTGTTCTCCTTTGTACATGTTTTGTACTTGCAAAATGTATGTAGAGAGAAAAATCAAGGGCACATCTCTTGTAATCTATTTAGTGGCAAACTCTTTGAAATGTGCGTATGTATCTTTTCTGTGTTTTTTCGCCTTACACAGAGACATCCTTATTTTGACTTGTAAGAAACTTGGGAAAGCAGCATATCCCTAATAAGAATCTTATTGTTCGGTGGATTACAATGAGGCTACAAAGGTTAGTTTTAATTGTATGTTACTCTGACAGAGGTGGTGATTGTACCTGCTGTTGTGATTGTATCTTGAAATGGTTTGCATCAGTTGAATCACAAGTTGTAGCTTTTCCAAAGATGTGTTCAATCAAATATGTATCCATGTCCGAATAAGCAATATCCGGCCACTGTGTTGGGTCACAGTGTGTGGAGTCGCAGTGTGTGGGATCACACTGTGTTGTGTCGCAGTGTGTGGGATCGCACTGTGTTAGGGTTACACTGTGTGGGGTCGCAGTGTGTTGGGTCACAGTGTGTGGAGTCGCAGTGTGTGGGATCACACTGTGTTGTGTCGCAGTGTGTGGGATCGCACTGTGTTGGGTCGCACTGTATTTTACACTGTATTGGGTCCAGTGTTGTAATGCGTTACAAAGTAACGCATTGCAAGTAAGGTATGGTTCATCTCTGGTGATATGGAGTAATCCAAAAGTAATGTAACTGGTAGTGTAACTAGTTACTTTCAGCAGTGAGTAATATAGTAAAGTAAGGCATTACTTTTTAAAGTAACTAGTAATGTGTAATCTATTACTTTTTTTGAGTTTCTACTGCATCACTTTGTTGGGTCACATTGTGTTGGGTCGCACTGTGTTGGGTCACATTGGCCCTCATTTACCAAACAAACCTACGAAAGAAAACAAGCCTAAAACCGGCATACGGTCATTTCCACGTAAAGCTTGGCATTTATCAATATGGACGTGAGCAGAGGTTACGATCAAATCTCACGTCAGGTGTAAACTTGTGTACGCAAGTCAGTGTGGACTTGTGGTGCAGCATAAAATCAGTTTAACAGGAGGAGAAGTCATCAGTTGATCACTTATCGGCAAAAATTTTATTTATTCTTCAGGTTTTCGTCTCTCTTTTAAAGTGTCGTTAATGGCCACAAGTGAACGATTTATTTCTGCCGTTGACCGACATATTTCAGGAGACAGGGTCGGGGTGGTGGTCCAGCACGGGGGTCGGAGGACACGCGCTTTCCCTCACAGCTCACGGTTGCCTGGCTCTGACTCATGAAAAAAACACGAGTAAAATAAAAGACACTGCATAAACTCTGCTACTTTGTGATTATTATTATTATTAATATAGGTACACCTACATGTAGGCCTAAGAGATTGCAATATAAGCTTGTATATTACTATTAGGACTATACATATGTCAAGGATGTATAAATTAAATAAATTGACCGCGAGGTTAACAGCATCAGTGATCTCTTTCCATTCTGCATTCTTTCTACAGCCTTTAATCCCAGTTTTCAGGCTGCCAAATAGTACACACGTTAGTGCAAATGAACCTGAGATATCAGGGTTTCAATCTCCACCTATTGAAAGCAGCAGCTGCATTTATCAATGTACGACCATTCTTACGCTCTGATTGGTGTGATACGAACGTTTCATGAATCACACGTGAAGCCTGTCGTAAGAGGATTTCTGCGCTCATATCTGCGCTGGTTTCTACGTTAGGTTGATAAATGAGGGCCATTGTGTCGGGTCACACTGTGCTGGGTCACACTCAGGCAAGGTTGCAAAATAATTATTAGACATGTCTATACAACAAATGTTTGTTTAACAATGAATTATAATCCAAACGCACGTCAAATTGCATTGATATCTATAGGATCTTCCATTTTCTAATCCCCCAAAAAGGGGCGTGGTCTTGACGTTATGCAAAGTAACCATAAATGGCGGTCCGGTGTATGGGCCATTCCCCTTTCTGTTTTAGTCCTCTTTGTTTGGCAGGCAGTAAATAATTAAAATATTACATGTTTTTCAGTTGCACACTAAATAATGAGGACTTGGAAATTCTAAATATATTATAGCATGAAAGTGGTCAAATGTCAACATATGGTGTTGAGGTTTGTAAAAAACTGTATTGATCAAACTTCTTAATGTTTTTTATTTTTTTATTTCTCACTGTTTGTTTTCTCTACGTCCTCCCAGTCAGAGCAACCCAGTCCAGCAAGTTCCAGCTCCAGTTCAGGCTTTGCTCCCACACACCACAAACGTCAAGGTAATTATCTGGAACATACATTTCAGAACTCTTGTTGAATGTCTTTTTCAGTCAGAAATGATGTGTATAATGGTCCATTGTAGCTCATTTGGAGTACCTGGTAGTTTCAGTCTAACTTTGAGTCCAGTTTGTTTGCCAGAAATAAAAGAAGCTCAACCAGTGCTGGAAACAGAATTTAAACACTGCACTAGGGTTGGGCGATATGGAGAAAATCAAATATCACGATATTTTTGACCAAATACCTCGATATCGATACTGTAACGATATTGCAGTGTTGACTATTGGTGCTTTCACAAAATATCTTCACACTTACAGTTTAGATAAATAATCATCAGTAATGTGGACATAATGTCTAAGTGGTTAAAGGCAAATACTAGAACAGCTAGAACAGTCTGGTAAGTTCAGAAAATGACATAACTTTACTGTAATGCAGCCTTTAAAACCAGGAAAAGACAACACTTATGTCATATTACGATATCCAAAATCTAAGACCATATCTAGTCTCATATCACGATATTTATATAATATCGATAAATTGCCAAGCCCTGCACTGGCATTGATTTCCTTTCTAATTAAACATAACAGCATTATTATCTCGTCTGTTAGCTCTGAGGTAGAGGGGCCAATCAGGCTCGGATATAGCCAATTCTGTGCCAGTCAAATGTACATGCATTCGCCACACGATGGTTCACATTGTGCCCACAGTGTTGACAACTTGGCAACTTTCTCGCTAGATTTAGCAACTTATTCAGACAATGAGGGAAAAAGAGAGAACACTTATTTCAATATATTATATTGTAGTTCATTCCCATGCTTGCTGCTCAGAGTAATGGCAGTGAGTGGCTCCTCTGCCAGCACTGCGGGGTCTCTTGGTCTCTCCCTCGCCTCAGTAAGTGTCAGTGGGTAGAAGGATGCTGCTTGCTGCAGGAGTTGGACTGAAAATAATACACACACCTTTACATTCTTGTAAATAGATACTGATTCATAAATAGTTTTGTATTAATAAATAGATACATAGTTTTAGATAGATAATAAAAAGTTGACTCCCTGTAGCCTAATCTTTTCTCTGATTCTTCTCTTTACTGCACTTTATTTTTAGTTAGAGGTTTGTAAAAAAGGTTCTGTCCAGTAACCTGGTGCACTTTTTTATTTTGAGATTTGTGAGAGAAGGTCTTGGAACCTGGTACCCTGGGAACCAAACAAATGTGTGAGCTCATGTGACTTTCATTTCCTCTGGTCCAGCCAACCAGGACCTGGGCGGACCAATCACAACTGTTGTTTTATACAATAACGGACAACATGAGGAGTTTATGCGCTATAGATGATATTTTGTCTGCTGTATGTGAAATGTAAAAATGCCTAGCAGGAGTAATTTGATTTCATTCTCACTTCATGTATTCCATTATCAGACAGGAGGACAGGTAGGACAGGAAGTATGAGAAGAGGAGAGAGGAGGAGGAGAGGCAAGATGTCTTGAGGCATTTTAATATTATTATTATTATTATTATTATTATTATTGAAGCATTTTATTAAACGTAATTTGACAACTTCCACTAGATACAAATTAGTCTAAAGGTCTTCTCGTGTTGTATCTTCTGGCGCCACAAAATACAACTCACTCTTTAGCAATGATGCTGGAAAAAACCCAGGGGAAACGTATTGAACATGTTTTACTGTCAAAGCCATATTATGAGACCAAAGTTGTAATATTTCTAGATTTCAGGGTCATTTCACGAGTAAAAGGTAACAGTGCGGTATGTTTCGTTTTTTTAATATTTTTTTAAGTAAAAGGAATTACCTTTTCTCATATTCTAATTTCTTTTGACAACAGTGGCCATACTATTTGGTTGTAGAGAGCTACATAAATCACATGACTGGTTTAAACACATTTTCAGTGTAACCCACTTATCAAAACCACTTACTTAAAAGTGAAAATAAAGGCAAGCATTGATAATATTATCCTAACAGTCAGCTATATTGCAGAGCATCATCCTCGTTCAACCTCGCTTTGACTTTTTTACTTTTCAAACGATTAGTTTAGATCATCAGGATGTGTATTCTGGTTCCTCTTTGGAATCTGTAGCCGCTGCAACCCCCACATCTGAGCAGTGAAAATATACAGTGATTGTTAATAAATGCTCTAGAAGTAATTTAGGACTGAAAATAGTCAGGACCAGGTGAGTCTAGAATACATTGTTTGGTCCAGAATATGTGACATTTCTTTACATTTTGGGGGGTTTCTTTTCTTGAGGGTGACCTCTGCTTGTGTGTTTGTAATTTTCTCTGGATGCAGTGGTGGACTTCATCATCAGGAAAAGGGTGGCTATTCCTGCCACCACCCACACAGGTAACAGTTCCTGGTAGGCCCCCACACCCTTTTCACATCAGAATTATTTTTCCAGGTCATGTATATGCATGAAAGGTCATGCATCTGTCTGCAGTCAAAATGTGGATTCCACTGAAATGAAAATAGTCCCCAACTAATTTTTAATGAAACTATATATTTGTGAGCCATTTTAAAGATTGACAGCCTCAGGAGGATCCGACTGACAGGGTAGGAGAGGCAGAGAGACGGATTGACACTGTTGGTTTCGGTCTCTTGTTTCTACTTGTTTTACTTTGAAATTCCAACACGTTCTCTGTGCCCCCCCCCACACACACACACACACACACACACACACATACAGTGCTGGGCCCGCTGCAGTCAGTCATGCAGGATCTGCACTCGGATGACAACGATGAAGATTCAGACGACGACAATGACCATGACATGGACTCTGACGGGGAGCGGCCAGCACACACACATCTTACACATCACCAACGCAGGTTAGTGAATGGTCCTCTGCAACACACACACACACACACATACACACACACACACACACACACACACACACACCATCATCAACACAGGCAGTAAATACTCACAAATAGATCTAATAGATTTAGCCTCTTTTAGCTTATTGTTTTGATTGTACCATCTCAGCTCAGTGAAAAAGCTGTGTGATAACCAACCTGCGCGGCAGCAAACAGCAGACACATAGTTATACCTCTTTCACGGCACTGACCAGGGTTGGGCCCTAATTATATGACAAGAGTTCAACCCTTCTTTTGGAAATTCAAACCAAGCCAGTGTACATGGGTATATCTCTGGTCATGACAAACCAGTCAGTATCCGGTGTTAGGGTTCGGGTTCATCTCTCTCTCTCTCTCTCTCTCTCTCCCTGACTGCAGTTCGTCGTCGTAACCGACTTGAGTGGGCAAATGCTCACATTCGATGGCGTCTGGCACTTTGGAGAGGTGTTCTCTTCATGGATAAACCCTAACACCAGATACTGACTGTTTTCAGACCCCCCCCAATACAGTAAAAATGCACATTTTAGAGTGGCCTTTTATTGTGGCCAGCCTAAGACACCTGTGCAATAATCAGCATCTTGATCTTGACCTGTGAGGTGTATGGATTATCTCGGCAAAGGAGAAGTGCTCACTAACACAGATTTAGACAGATTTGTGAACAGTATTTGAGAGAAATAGGCCTTTTGTGTACATAGAAAAAGTCTTAGAGCTTTGCGTTCAGCTCATGAAAAATGGGGTCAAAAACAAAAGTGTTGCGTTTAATTTTGTTCAGTGTGTGTGTATATATATATATATATATATATATATATATAGTGTGTATATATGTGTATATATATGTATATGTGTTGCAACAGTTTGCTTATTAGGGCCCGAGCACCGACAGCGAATAAAGCCCTATTGAAACTGAAGGAATTCTTCCATCTTTCTTTCTTTCTTTTCCCGGCAAATTAATCGCCTTTTTGAGGGGCTTAACATACTCAAAAACTCACCAAAATTGGCGGTCGCATCAAGCCTGGTGAACATTTACGTCTTTTAAGGGTTTCGGGAATAGGCGCACAGAATTGGCTCGCTAGCGCCCCCTACAAAATAATATAATATATAAATAAATAAATTGAGCCCCTGCAATACGTTTAACGTAGACTAACGAAACGTGGTACACATATGTAGCATGTCAAAATGTACAAAAAGCTCATTGGAGCCATACCCTTAACGCAAGAGAAAGTCTGCCATTTTGAATT